>NW_013527293.1:289932-303979 GCF_000836215.1 Papilio polytes
GAACAGCTTCATACAATCCCATACGTTCTATTTTGACACATAGTTACCGCCTAGCGTTTTCGCGTCCGTGCGAACGCTCGCTTAGTGTATCTCATACTAATTTTTTTAAATTATATAAGGTGGCAAACGAGCAAACGGCTACCTGAATCCACCGAAATGAAAAGCGACCGATGCCCATAAACATCCGCAATTGCAGATGCGTTGCCTACCCTTTATTGACGGAGGAGGAGACGCACATAAAGAGGACATTTCTCCTTCCTATGCGTCTCCTCCACCGTCAAATCCACTTTTCCTTCCCTTCCTTTCCTCTTAAGAAAAGGGTGGAATGGGAAAGGGACTAAAATTAGGCCTCCGATACCACTCTCATCAGACGAAACGCGGAATTGCTTCCACTTCACGCCTGTTTTCTGTGTGGTCGTGGTATTGCATTGGACGAGCCGGCCCATTGGAGCGAAGATGTTAAAGCGGGCTTACGACTCTTAGGGCCTGTCCCACCACTGGCTGATAGAGGCTCAGATAGCGTAAAAATGACGTCACTGACACAAAAGATAACAAACCTGATGTTGGTTTTTGGTGGGACAGACCCTAAGTATCGAGGTTAGTGTACTAATATAAAGATTTAATGGTTTGACTAAAAACGGACTTTTGAAAAATCCTTTATCAAAGGTCGTAATGTGATACACTTAATTCAGAATGATAAATTTAACCTTTTGGCACTTTCGACACTTCGAGGACGTTAATGTCCCATGTTGAGGAAACAGAAGTATTTCTTCGGAAGTCCCAAGTGTCGGTTGAGACATTAATTGCGACCCTAATATGGTACTAAAGACTTTGAGCCTCTTTGTTAAGATCAAGGGCGATCGATTGCTTCGTTTGAATTAAATCTGATTTGTTTATTGTCTTGAGTTTTCACTGACAATAAAATAATTGATGATAAAATATATCATGCTATCTCTTTCATTTTTATCAGAAAAGGTACATTGCATTCTGTAGAGATGTTCCTTGAATGGGAAACCAAGGTAAAGTTGACGTTAGAACAATTGAAATTGAAGGAAAGATCGACTTGGGCAACTGCTTTTTAGTCAACAATCAAAGATGATTAAAAAATTGTTGCTATACCATTTGAGATAATCTTCATTCACTAAAGATTGCATGGAAAAAATATAAAAATGTAAGCAAAACATAGACCTTTTGAAATAAAATAGCAAACGTACGCGAATTACACGTTGAATACATTTTACGTATAGGCGCTCACATTTTTTTCATTTATTCTAATAAACAAAAGTGTGGAAGACCACGTATTTAGTCCTCTTTACATGACAGCCTCAACTGATCAGCTCAGCGGGCTACCCCGTGGAGCGGCACCGCACTACTACAGCTGACGGGTACGTGCTGCAGATGCACCGTATCCCTGCTGGCAGGCGGAGTGCCCGTCGCAGCGGGGGTAAAGGTAAACGTGCTGTACTCGTCATGCACGGCCTGCTCGGACACAGCGGGGATTTTGTCATCATGGGCCCCGAGAGGAGCATCGGTAAGCTACCATTACACCTTTGATTAAGGCAAAAGAGAGAGGCTCACTTATGTTATCATGAAACAATTCTTAAGAAAACTGCCGTTAAATCTACTCGTCATGTACTGTACAAGAAATAGAAAAGTATAAGGGCCTGTCCCACCAAAATAAAGTTGTCTGTAATATATGTGATGGGAACATCGGATTTTGTTCCCATATCTTACAGTGACGTAATTTTTAAGCTATCTGAGTCAGTGGTGGGACAGGCCTTTAGTATCTTTACTCTTTGAAGGAAAGGGAGTATAACAAGCTACTTGGGAAGTCAGTACTCAGTAAGGTGCAAGATAAACATAAAAAAAGCACATTTTAACGATTGTTGTTTACAGTACATCGGTAGAGATAAATTAGAGTATAACTTCCAAAGTAATACAAGGTGAAGTTTTTAACGCTTGTTACATTTTAATTCATAATATAACCTTGTTATAAAACTAGGAAAAGATTTGTAATAATCATCTCATAATGTATTTTGATTAGATATGTTTTAAAGTTACAATTTTCATTTCAGGTTACATCCTAGCAGACGCGGGCTACGACGTGTGGCTGGGGAACCTGAGAGGCACGGTTTATAGTACTCATCTTAACCTTACTAAAGATGACCCGAAATTTTGGGACTTCAGGTAACATTCAAAATAAAAATAAAATAAAACAACATTTAATCTTATCACCACTACAACACAATTTGGAATAAGAGAAAAAAAAACACAACAAAGTAATTAAAAAAGTATAAATAATAAACACGTAATTACAGGACAAACAAAGTATTTAAAATGTGTATGCAGTGCTGACCGGATTGGGTCCTCGCTCAGCTACAGTCTACAAGACCTTAACAATATATACGATAAAGTAATACTAAAAAGCTAGTAATTACAAATAAATCTTAGGAACAACATAAAAAGAATTTTTCAGCACTTTAGGTAAATCCATTACAACAATAGTTAAATAATAACTTTAGTATTAAAAAGTCATAGGAAGAAGAAATATTCTTTTCATGTGCGTCTCTTCCTCAGTCAAACGCAACTGCATTTACGGATTTGAGACAGGATAAAAAGTAACATGACTCTAATATAACATTTTCTTCGGACCTTCAGTTTCCACGAGCACGGCAAGTACGACATACCGGCACAAATAGATAAAGTGCTGGCGGTCACCGGTCTGCCCAAGCTATTGTACGTCGGGTACTCCATGGGCACGACCAGCTTCTTCACCATGATGTCCACGAGGCCGGAGTACAACGACAAGGTTATCGCTTTCGTTGCACTCGCACCTGCCGTCTTCTTGAATAACATGCGTCCACTTGCTGAATTACTGCTCAAGACTTGGAACGTACCGGTTCGTTGATTTTAATATTCTTTTAGGAGCTTAATGAATATTTTCATATATACAATATTTGTAAAAGACAACTGCCACACTCAGAGAAGTATTTTTTCGTACTAAATCCACCACTTAACGTCTCTGAAGTAAAAGACTTTTTAGTAGCTACATCTATGAGAATACAATTAAGTCTTCGATTTTTCATCCAGTTTATTTGTTCTTATAATTGATGTATCCTTGTAAATATCTCCAGCAAACGATGAGGAATCAAGGAATGGTGTCGCTGACGTTCCGCCAGGAGCTGCGAGAGTTGGTGGTGAGCAGCGTGTGCCGGGTGCGATCGCCCGAGGACGACATGTGCATGCGTCTCGTCTACGCACTCGTCGGGGAGGACTACGAGCAGAACGACTGGGTAATAATCAACAAACAGCCAAAACTCGACAATTAACAAGAGTTATGGTTGCATTAAGTACAAAGTCACAACCTTTGATTCAAAGAGTGATATAAGCAGACTCCGGAGACCAACAGATGTGAAAGGACGGTTCAAAAGTTGAAGAAAAAATGTTGAAATCGGGGGTTCACGGAAATCAGTGATTTGTTCTAAAAGGTGTCTAGAAAAATCACCCCAAACTAATTGATAGGTTTTGGCTTTGTTTTCTCCGCTATCGTCCACAGATATTTTTAATACTTAATTTTCATTTACAGGACATGATGTCTGTGATAATGGCGAGGTTCCAGCCGGCATCGTGGCGACAGTTTGAACATTTCGGAAAAATTGCATTAACTGGTGAGTTAGAAAAATAATTACAATCGCTCAGATCAAAGGCCATCATAGGACGAGTTATGGCTCTACTATCTTCAATGATCGTTACTTAATCAGTTTTATGTATGGTATTGGAAGGTGTTTTCACATCGTGGGAGGATGGCTTATGGGGCGAGGTTAAGCCGTACAAACTCTCCAACGTGAGGGTACCAGTTTCACTCCTGTACGGAGAGAATGATCAACTGACTGAGAAAACTGTAAGTACCTTATTTCAATACTCAACACGAAATTAGCCAGTTAGTTGCCTAATTATTTTCTGAAACTTCCTATGCTAATATATTACAATAGAAGTATGAGGATTTCAGCTTATTAATTATGTGTTCCTTTGTTCTAGCAAATAATGAGGCTAGCCAAAGAGTTAAATGCCAGCGGAGTGCTGGAGGAGGTCCGGCCGGGCTGTGAGTGGCCCAAGTTCAACCATTTGGACTTCGTATTCGCCAAAGACCTGGGCAAACTTCTCAACCGGCCGCTAGTCAAGCACATAGACTATATGTACAATAAATATGGACCTTCATAGAAACTAATTACGTTTTATTACTACTTTATGCCTCATCTATTCTTTTATCTTTACACTGCACATTCAAACAAGTCGATCATTGGTCCGACTTAAAAAATATTACATAACCTCTTTTCAAAACGATAAGGTCGGAAACACCTGCATGTCCTTTTGTTGCCTTGACACTAATACGCATAAAGATACGAATAAAAATCCTTATAAGATTATGTATTCGCCTTCAATTACATAATACGTCACCAAGTCCATTCTTATGTTAAAAAAATCGCCAAAAAATAGATTAAATGACAAAAACGACCAAAAAACATAAACATGTAAGGTTGTATGTTCTAGAAACATCTAAAAAATCAGTCAGAGTGTTTTACCGTTTAACATATTTTAAAAGTGAAACAAATATTATTTCGACGCACATAAATCACAAATATACTAAACACACAAACATAAACAGTTACGTTTAAAAACCTGTTTTTAAATATGTTTTATGAATATCGGAATTAAATAGAAACAAGGATGAACAAAAATTACGATGGCATTGATACGGTATCGTTTCCCGCCAGTCGGTCAAAACATTTATAACAGTCAATACACTTCCTCGGTTTTCGCGCGCTTTTTAACGTCAAACGATTGAATTATTGCCACATTAGAAAATCAAAAAGCTTCCAATTATAATACAAAGTCGTTTATTATTTCAAGTGCAGTGTAATTGTTGTTATTTAATTGTAGAAAATGGGTATTCGTTCGTGGTGTATAATTTTATTATGTTTGAATAATTTATTTGAAAGTGAAAGTCAATTTCGTTTACCTGAATCTTATAAATCTGTGGTAAGTTTTATAACGAAAGTTTGGACGTTATTAAAAAACATACAGACGGAATGAAAACATCTTCCTTTTGCAGTCGTTTTAAAGCAGAACGATTACTTGTTGCTTTATGACTACTGGAAGAATGTGAAGAACATTCTCTCTGACTGTCAAAACTATGCTTTCTTCAAATAGATGGCGTTATATTCAAATTATACGCGTCACTGGCATCTCTTTCTCTCTTATAACAATTTGAGAGCTTAAACTCTTTAATAACAATAATCCTAGACCTTGTTTTTTTTAAATAACTTTGACCATCATGACCCTGAAGTTCAATATTTTAATTATTACCTAATATTATGTAATTTGAATGGAGTTCGGAAGCATGGTCATGACATAAAGGTTTTATTCTAGGTCATGCTTCAACTCCAGTATATTTTAATATTATTATATAACTTGAATTAATTATACATAATAGGTAATCCGTGTCATTGCTAACTTCTAAATAAGTTTAACTAAACTTGACTAAAAGATTAATTAAGTTACATAATTTAAGGTCTCGGAAACCATGAGGTATGTCGATCTGCAACCAAAAATGAAGGCTCAATCGATTCTGAATGACAATGACCTTATTCTCAATTATGTCACCGATTGTTTGTGAATTTGATCAGTTTAAAATCAGTCCAAGAATATCATGAAGTGTCGGTTAATTAAAAACTATTTTTCTTGGAATCCCACAACAATTTAATTTAAGAAAGTCTTAAAACTACCTTTAATTTTTTAATAATTTTTATAAAACGTATTCATCATTTTTAAAACATCACGGTCATTAAAGATGAAACTAATCTGACAAGGTCTTATACATAATAAGAGTTCAAACGATATAATAACGTCTTTATTTCTGCATTTAATTTGAATACATTACCAAGCAATTTAAATTAAGTCTATCAAACTCCGTTTGTTCAATAACAAACAAGATAAATGTAGACTTTTATTCAGTGAGAAGTAGAGACGTGAAGCAAAAGTTGCAGTAGAAATTACAAGTAGTAGTAAATAGCGAAATATTAATCTAATAGTATCCTGGTACTTTATGATTCTCAGAGGCGCCAAGAACTTTGGAGTAATGTACTAGTAACTCTGGGCTATAGCGCTTTAGTAAGGGATCTAAGTTTGATTCAAACAGACAACCTTTTACAATTTAAACTTTCAGCCAAATTTAATCAGAGCTGCAGGCTACCCAGCAGAAGAGCATCGAGCATTGACACCAGACGGCTATGTATTACAACTGCACAGGATACCGAAAGGAAGAGCGTTGCCCAGGTCCTCTGACGTCAATAAGAGAGCCGTGCTCATAGTACATGGTGTTTTCGGATGCAGTAGCAACTTTATTCTGATGGGTCCAGGGAAGAGCTTAGGTAACTTACGACCATGTCAATTCTTATATAAGGTTCAATTTATTTCAGATTAGGTTTGTGTCAAGTTTGGATTATGTTGACATTTGATTTGTATTTTTCTAAATGACATTGAAGTTTTATTACGCGAGGACCTAACAAGAATATTATTACAGGTTTCATGCTCGCAGACGCGGGTTATGACGTGTGGTTGGGCAACTTGCGAGGGAATCGCCACACCGCACACCTCAATTTAACCAGAAGCAATCCAAAGTTTTGGGACTACAGGTAAAATAAAACTTAACCAATAAACGAATATTAATAAAATGCACTATAAACTAGCTTGATTCTGAAAAGCCGGATTTAGTGAATTACAACACTTGATTTTAGAAGCACAAAAAATGCATGATCAAATAACTCATTGTTTTAGCTTCCATGAGCACGGCAAATACGACGTACCAGTTCTGATAGACAAAGTGCTGGCCGTCACAGGGCAGTCTAGCCTGCTGTACATCGGGCACTCCATGGGCACTACGAGCTTCTTCATCACGGCCGCCCTCAGGCCGGAGTACAACGATAAAGTGGTAGCGTTCATTGGTCTGGCACCAGCGGTATACTTCGACCATATGAAGTGGCTTGCTGACTTCCTTTTGAAGAGTCTTAAAATTGTGGTACGTTTATATGACAGCTCTCACGCTTATCACATGTAACTTCATTTTACCATGATTTCAGGCACATAAAATATGAGCAACAGCCTTTTTCCAAGTGGATTTGTTTAGCTATTGATTTAAATTTTTTTAACATTTCTAAATGATTGTGAACACAATTAATTATACTTTCAATGCCAAGTACTTTGTATTATTTACCACAAAACTTCCAGAACTGGCTACGTGAGCGAGGCTTCATGACATTAGGGTTGCCGCCCACTCTCATGGATCTGTTCGTACGTGGTATGTGCTCCACCAAAACCCCGCGGGATAACTTCTGCGTGTTCATGATGCAAAATCTCGTCGGTGAGAACTTTGATCAAGTCGATCCGGTATGTGCAAATAGATTAGGACCCCGTAAATACCAGACGTGCGTCATTTTAACAATGAAAGTAATATAAAGAATTGACTGTGAACCCCTTTTTTACAGAATATAACAACACAAATGATGACACGTGTACAGCCGGCATCATGGCGGCAGTTTGAGCATTACGGGAAGATCGCTTTAACAAGTAAATATAGTTACATTCGCATATAAATAGACGGCGTAAACCAAGATGTATAAGTCACCATCAAATTGTGAATTTCACCCTTTTTTAATTTGTCGATATCTTGAATTTTCCAGGTGTGTTTACGTCGTTGGAAGATGGAGTACTTGGGGAGGCGAAACCATACAATTTATCCAATATTAGAGTGCCAGTCACACTATTATATGGAGAAAATGATCAAATTGCTGAGAAATCTGTATGTAATTTTTATACACTTTTAAACTTCAACCTCTGTTATTCATGTTTTTTTTTTTTAGAACTATAGTGAAGTTTGCTGGACCTTCCAGATAAATTGACTTATTTGTTTTTTAAATAAAGCAGTTTTTCATCTCTACTGATATTATAAAGATTTGGATTTTTATGTATTGGAATAAATCAAAAACTACTATGCCAATTAAAAAATTCTTTTATCATTAAAAAGCTATGTTATCAGTAAGTAGCATCGGCTATATCTTTCCTATGTTTTATGTTCTACGCGGACGAAGTCGCGAGTAACAGCAAGTCTTTTAAAACGTGGATATTTTTTTTCAGCAAGTGATGCGTCTAGCTCGTGAGCTGAACAACACAGGCATGTTGGAGCAAGTGGAATCAGCATGCACTTCGCCCAAATTCAATCATGTTGATTTCCTATTCGCTAAGGATATAGCTCCATTATTCAACAAGCCATTAGTGCAACAAGTTGAAAAACTTTACAATAAATATTCCTACCGATGAATATAAGTGTTGTATGTATCTTTATTCCAAGGCTGTGAATTATATATGGAATAACTAATATTATAAATGCGAAAATTTAGATGGATGGATCGATGTTTGTTAGAGTATGTAGCCTTAACAGCTGAACGGATCTAGATAAAATTTGTAGAAGAAAAAGATGTAGACATCTATGCCAAATTTTATCTAGATAGATTATATTCTAACATAATAAGTTTTTTAATTCTACGCAGACGGAGTCGCGGGCGAAAGCTAGTATGGAATAAAGTAGAACATGTTTTGTCTAAGTTATTGTAATGTGACAATGTTTTAAAAACATTTTTATGTTTTAAATGTTTTCTGTTTTAATAAAATTTTCTTTTTAAGTATGATGTCAACAAGTTAACATTAATCTTATTTAACTAAATTATAAATAAAATATTATTTTAGAAATCAATACTGCTGGAAATTAATTGTTTTATAGTATCTTGTAACATACTTAATAATTATCATATAGTAAGATATTAAAAAATAAAATAAAAAAAACAATTAAATATCTTGGTTTTAGTTCATCATTTGCAACCTCCAAAAACAGAAAATTTCGCAATATAAGGCTATCAAACAATCAAAAATTACTGTACAGAGAAAAAGTAAACTAATGAACTAAACTTACCTTGCTGATGGATGCTTTTGGAGTCAGCAATGGTAGTTTGGCCCCTCCATGAGGACTCCCCGTCACTTTAGCGTCAGTACCTTTTGCCACTTCTGAAATAAAAAAAATCCTGAGTAATTTTACTGACTTAGCAAGATTTACACATAACTGTAATTATTTACATTTACAACTAACTAAAGAGCACACACAATCAATGTAAAAGAGTACATATTTTATTTATCTTTCTATTCCCGTCACTTAGTAACTTTAATGCACAGAGTTATAAATTTTTAATGATAATAAGACAAAATGGTCACAAGCTCTAGAAGCAGCTATTTCTGATATATCTGTAGTGTTTATAGCTAATTATTTGGTAATTTAGTTCATTGTTGGTTATAAAAAAGGATAAAATAAGAATTAAACCACAGTTAAATGCTATTCATCAGTAAACTAGCATTTATGACCTAAAGCCTGTTATACTTAGTAAATCTGTGAGAAATTGGTTACCTTTGTTTGGCATTTTTATATTGAAAAAAATATTCTATCAACTGATAGTAATAAAATAGAACTAAGTTCACATCAATATGCGTCCCTCATTTTCTTTAACTTCCATTATTTTGTTTTATATTCAGTAATCAGTAAAAAAATAAACAGAAGTAAATGACATTGACAGACAGGTGACATTGGATAATGAAATTCGAATCAAAACAAAGTTTTTGCACAGACCCATTAATGATCACATGCGAACTTTTCATCGCAATTTCTCAATCTCATATATGATAAAAGATGTAATAAGTACCTAAATCGTAATTATGAACTGTTTAAATACTTTTACAATGGTTTTCATTCGATATCCCGTGTTATAAAATCACGATGATTTTTCATTGTTTCATACTCTTTGCTTGTCAATTTGACATAATATAGCAAAATGGCAATTGTCAATGTAGGTTATACTTTTTGATAGCCTGAGTACATTTTAGATGCCGGAGTTCTAGATTTACCAATAATTAAATTATGTAAATACTAGCTAAATATAAGCAAGGTATTATCTAATCGTCCTAAGAAAATATAATTCTATAACAATCATGGATCTTCACCGGCCTGTTGATTCTAATAAGGTAAGATATCTTAAAGTATTTTATGGAATTTATCTGGTGAAAGGGTGTTAGTGCTTTATATTTTCAATATAACGAACGACTATTTGTTCTAATTAAATTAGAATAATCCAAGCTTAAGAATTCACTTAAAACTCTGCGCAATCATTTTTTAACATTCGGAGTCGTCTTATAACGTAAGATACATTTAAACCAATAAGAAGTAAATTAAAACCTAATCATGAGATACAAGTTCTACTATCGAAGGAGTAAAATATTATTTTAACGTGTTTTTTCTCAAACCATGTATACATTTTCATATAACATTTAGTTAATACTGTACTTAAATAATTGGTATATAATTCTTTGCAGACATATGAAGAGATGACCGCAGAAGAAAAGTTACGGTAAGTGCTATACAGCAAATAGTAATTTAAATCTGGCCATAATTATGTAGCACAAAAATTGCATACATTGTCAATGACATGCTTCTTACTAATATTATAGGTGTGATAGTTCAGAACATCCATCTGATGTGTGTTAAGGTATTTCTGACATAGCTCAATGGCTCAACTAAGTGTACACAGTTATAGAACATAGTCTGGAAAAACAGGTAGCCAGGGCATGAAATAAATAAATCATAAAAAAATAAACTGAAGAAACCAATATATAGCTTGTATCTTTGACACTGGTAGTGCCTGCTTTAACATCTTAGCACGAATGGGCCGGTGTGCCCGGTGTAATACCACAACCACATAGAAAACAGGCGTAAAATGGAAGCAATTCCGTGTTTCGTCTGATGAGTGTGGTGCCGGAGGCCTAATTTTAGTCTCTTGCTCTTTACCGCCCTTTTCTTATGGGAAGGGGAAGTGGATTTGACGATGGAGGAGATGCATAGGAAGGGGAAATATCCTCTTTATGTGCGTCTCGTCCTCCGTCGGATAAGGGTAGGCAACGCATCTGCAATTGCGGATGTCTATTGGCAGCGGTTGCTTCGCCATTTTGGCGGTGGCCGCTTGCTCGTTTGTCACCCTATGATATATATAAAAAAATATCTAATCAGCTATTTAATTAGTTTAAGTCCATATGTAATTTTACAAAACTAATTTGCCTATCACTATACAAATATACTCTGTTGTAATTGTATTGTCTTTGATAATGTTAAATAACTTGAAATAATGGAGTTTTGAGCATTTTAACATATTGATTGATTTGCATAATTATCGATACCTTGGTACATCCTACAGATAACAAATAATTAAATAGACATGTATTTTATTATTTTACTATTTTAATCTTTTGCTTTATTGTACCAAAAGTTGTGAGATGTTTATAGCAATGGCTGTTAGACTCTGAAAAATTTAACTTATGATTTTAAAAATTTATTTCCAACTAACAATAATAATTCTATTGTATGCAAATTTAATTTTAATAATAGTGTCTTATGTAACAAAAATTTGCCATTTGAGTCAGTTTGTTTAATTTTTTTTAGTAAATATAATTTATAAGCATATCAAGTTTTTCCCCCATTTTCACTGGATCAGATGGAATTAAGCAAACATGAAACCTTTTATGTAGTAATACTTATTAATACTCACCAATTACAATAAATACAAGTCTGTTACATGTCTGCTCAAAAGAATTACCAAAAAAAATGTAAAGGTGCTGAATATTATTCATGAAATACAAATTTAATAACCACTAGTTTCTGTACACAACTTCATCCATGTGAAAACTTAATATCTTATATGTTCTACCAGACTATATTCTATATCTATACCAATTGAACAGTGGTAGTGCCTGCTTTAACATCTTAGCACTGCAGGGCCGGCACGCCCGGTGTAATACCACGACCACACAGAAGACAGGCGTGAAATGGAAGCAATTCCGTGTTTCGTCTGATGAGTGTGGTGCTGGAGGCCTAATTTAAGTCCCTTTCTCTTTATCACCCTTTTCTTATAAGGAGAGGATGGGAAGGGGAAGTGGATTTGACGGTGGAGGAGATGCATAGGAAGGGGAAATATCCTCTTTATGTGCGTCTCCTCCTCCGTCGTATAAGGGTAGGCAACGCATCTGCAATTGCGGATGTCTATGGGCAGTGGTCGCTTCGCCATTTTGGCGGATTCAAGTGACCGCTTGCTAGTTTGCCACCTTATGTTATAAAAAAAAAATACCATTCATCACAATCTGTTAAACCATTCTAGATATACCTTGTAATAAACCTCCATACATCTAATCATTCACATTTTTAAAATTGGTAAATTTTTCTAAAACAGTAGTTGATGGCCCCCACTCTTTAGGTGTAGAGCCTACCTTCAGTCAAGGGTGACTAAGCATAGTCAACCATACTGGTAAACAGCGTGCAGACACACATATTTTTTAAACTCTACACAATAAGTACAGGTTATAACAACCTTCTTCAGTGTTATAATTGGTTCTTTAAATGGCATTTCATTTAGATCTTATTGTGTTTTCTTTGATGTCATAATTGCATAACCCATGTATTTTCGTCTACAGATATGATCATCAGAAGATGCACGAAATGCACCGCGGCCATGAATCGATGCACACCACTATGGTGATGATCCTAATCATCACATTAGTGGTGGCGCAGTTTGTCGTTGTGGAATGGAAGAAGCGGCATTATCGATCTTATGCTGTAAGATATAAGATTTATAGTTAAAATTAGCGTTAGATATTACTGCAGCTGACCAGATGTATACATGGTGGAAATAGAACTGTAATTCTTGCCTGCACTCTATACTAAGGGTGGTAACTCTATACACATGCCTATAGCTGGCACATTTCTATACAAGCTACTCGCACTTGTCAGCTATAGGCATGTCTACGAGTAAATGGTAGCTGGCATACAAGTAGCTAAGACAATATTTGATTTTTGTGATCTGTCAGTCTTGTGAACTGGCATGCAAGCTACTGTTCCATTTTACTGGCATCTGTATTTCAGATCAAATGTAAACTAGAAACGTATATGTTAACTCAAAAACTGCACTCCTTTTCTCGTAGATTATGAAATAGTAGCTATCGAATATGAGTTCTGCAAATTAAAAAAACAAAAGTAAGTAGCCTATGAGTTCTTCCAGGCTATCCTCCAAATATGTCAAATTTCATCGAGATCCGTTCAGCATTTTACGCTACAAACCCAAACAAACATCCATTCATCCATCTAAACTTTTGCATTTATAATATTAAGTATGAAATATTTGTTTTCAGTTGTTCACAATGGTAGCAATGTGGTCGATTCCACTTGCGCTAAGCTTCCACAAAGGATGGTGGAGGTTCATCACGATCTGGACTGTCTTTACCCTGCTCACTGGAATTATTATAAGGAAGTCATCTGCAAAGCCAATGTCCAATACCACGCCAAGGTTAGTGCTTATAAAAAACATTTGTAACACCAAATTGAGACTTTAGTATAAAATTACTTACATTGTATGTTACTTCTTGTAGCCTCAAAGATTGAACCGATTTTGATAAAAGAGCTCTCATTCGATTCGTCCTTTTTGCTGGAGTGTCATAGGATATATTATATCAACAAAAAACACACATAGTGGACATGAGAAATGAAATTCTAAAAAAAAAATGAGAAAAAACGGGTTTAAACATCACTAGCCTTCTTCCCTAGCACGTTTTTTCGGTTTTTAAATTCAGTCTGAAATAAGAAAAATGAAACATAAAACAGTTTATTCAGTTTAATATTATACTTCTCTAATGCAGCCAATAGATGGCGCTTTTTCGTCTTGTAAGCCACGCAGTTTGCTTTAGATTTTAAACTAGCATTTGCCCTTGCTGTCCGCATGTATTAAAAAAACAAAAGCAAGTAGCCTATGTGTTCTTCTAGATTATGTTCTACATCTATGCCAAATTTCATCCAGATCTGTTCCTAGAAAAACTTTTCATTAAGCGTGTCACACACTTGGCTTCCAAAAAC
>NW_013527294.1:0-538 GCF_000836215.1 Papilio polytes
TATTTTTATATTTTATAATTCGAGTGCTACTAAAATATTAATAATGGTATAATAATTCTTATATCAATTCCATACGTTAATTAAAAAAATACAATTTTATATTGAATCAACGCATTTTGTGATATGCACCGTTACTATTTTTATGTGTATTACAAATTAATAGAAAATGATATTTCATATATATAGAAATGTTTTTATGTATTTTAATATACAGAAATGTTTATGCATTTGAAGTTGTTATAGCTTAAGCTAATAAATTATTTTAAGAAAGGCGATATTTTGGTAAATAAATGTTTCCATAGTGCAAATTTATATACAAACGTCATATTTATTTTAAATACTTTTCTTTTATAATCTAATAAAAGCAATAAATAATTATACTAAAGCTTGTTTGTTCCTATTTGGTATTATCTAATCTGAAATATAGTTACTATACTGTAACAAATTTATACCAGTAAATAATTTTCTATTTGAAAACGAACCTATAGGTAGATATTGTTTATAAACAATTGTTATTTAAAATTATTAGTGATTAATG
>NW_013527295.1:0-2206 GCF_000836215.1 Papilio polytes
AGGCAACAAAGAAGTGTGTGTTTACGCTTTATTATAATAGTATAGACTGTTCCCGTGCGGCTTCATCTATTGGTTACATTCTCAATTGCAAGTGTCAAAATTCAAATAGACAGACAACGAAGGCCTTCGACATTGGATACCAACCATACCATGGCAATCTTGCTTCCTTGATGTTGGCAGCTTGTACATTATGGTTCCTTTCCTATATGAAAGTTTTTTTATCCCCTAAGTTTATTAGCGTGAAAATACATAGCTTAAAACTATTAAGTGTAGTGTTTTTTATTAAAGAAAGAAAATATGTTTTAATTGCTGACATCCTACGTCACGAAGTAGTATGTTTACGCTTTATTATAAAAGTAAGATTAAGGGTTTCAATTGAAAGTGTCCATATCAAAACATAAATAGAGGTAGTAAACAATAACAGTATTTTGGGTGATAATAAAAGGGATAATTAAAGAGTATTAAGTTAAGATGTAGGGGCGAGGCGACAGGAGCGATCACAAGTAATGCGGGCTTCCGAAAGCTTATACGTGTAACGCGTGATAATGCCAATGCCAATCAATGCTGCCAAGATAAAGTTCCTTTGTTTTGTCCAAAAATAGGGTATTGACTATTTTGATGTTAGATTTGGAATTAGATCCCAAAGATCCTCGCGGAAGATCAGCGCTGGGTGCTTCGATCAGAAGCATCCAGCATTTATAGCTGAGCGAGGACCCAATCCGGTCAGCACTGCATATACATTTCAATTATTTTGTTTGTCCTGTTAATTACGTGTTTATTTTTTTTTTAATTTGTTGTGTGTTTTTTTTTTCTCTTATTCCAAATTGTGTTGTAGTGGTGATAAGATTAAATGTTATTTTTCATTTTATTTTATTTTAATTAATAGTGTAGTGCAAACTTTTTAAATATGTAATATACAATATACAATTGCAATTCTTTGTCATTAGCCTAAGAAGTCTATAAGGTTTTCTACAATTTATTCCGTTTTAGGTATGCAGTGAAATAATTGGGTTATTCTAAAATATAACTTGATTAATTAAAACTTTATAGTCTATCTATCTACTATACTAATCTAGCCATGCTAATATAATAAAACGTAAACACACATTACTTCGTGACGCAGGATGTCAGCAATCACAGCATATTTTTGAATAACTATTTCTTTATTAAAAGGCACTACACTTACGACACGCTTTAGGCTATATATTTTCACGCTATTAAAGTTGGGAGTGAACAATTTTAAAGAAACCGTCATGTGTGAAAGGGACAAAAACAAACATAAAGACAAAAGCAAGGTTTCCATGGTAACGGTGATTGTTATCCAACCCCAAAGACCTTCGTTGTCATTAGTGCATTTGAATTTTGAATTTTGCAAATGAAATTATTAAAACTATTTCATTTAAAATAAAATATTTTTTATAATTTCATGCGGATGAAGCCGCACGATACAGCTCTTATAAATATGAAGATGGTTTACATAATGTCTCCGTAACGCAATGTAATTGCTATTTATCTAAAGTTAATCTAAAAGGTATGTCTTGGGAATTTCTACGCCAACGATGAAAAGGGCAAGGGCGTGAGCACGCTCGAGGTCGTCTTAAGTTAAACGTTTGAAGGGAAAGTGTATATCTTTGACTTCAGAAATTTGAAATAATAAAGATTAAAAATAATTTATCTTTTTAATTGTAATTTATTAATTTGCTTTGGTTTTTCATTTGATTCTAAATTATTCTTATAAATTAATGCTTAAACCACTTTTTTATATTAAGATATTAAAATTATAATAGTCACTATAAATAATTAATTTTACACACTTACGATATGATTACGTAAAAAAATTCCTATTTTGTTTTCACTGTTTGAGTCTCGTAAACTAGGAATGTAATATAAATAACTGGCTTTCGCCCTTGTTTTCGTCCGCGTGGAAATATATCTCTAGCAAATTTCATCGAAAGCCATTAGCCGTTTAGGCTACACACTCTAACATACTTTAGCATTTTCGATTTTAGTATTTTTAAACAATTTATTTAATGGATACTATGGTTTTAAACTTCTCGTCAGGACTAAGGGTCGCGCGCGAATATCAATCCTCCTAATGACATTGACAGCTGTCAGTTAGAGATGTGACGTTTATGCCAATAATCTAGTGTTGCGCTAATTAAAAAAAAAGATAAAAAGATTTATTTATAAAGTTACAAAATTTCTT
>NW_013527296.1:0-537 GCF_000836215.1 Papilio polytes
GAATGGGTCGGCACGCCCGGTGTACCACGACCACGCAGAAGACAGGCGTGAAGTGGGAGCAATTCCGCGTTTAGTCTGATGAGTGTGGTGCCAGAGGCCCGACTTTAGTCCCTTTTTCTTCCCATCTTTTTTTTATAAGAAAAGGATGGGAAGGGAACGTGGATTTGACGGTGGAGAACACGCATAGGAAGGGGATATGTCCTCTTCATGTGCGTCTCCTCCGTTGCTTCGCTATTTTGGCGGATTTAGGTGGCCGCTTGCTCGTTTGCCACCTCATGACTAAAAAATAAAATAAACAATGGAAAACCTCAACTTGTGCTATGTTAATACATTTATAAGTAAAATAGAGTAGTAGCTTGCATACCAGTTACCGGCACGTGCCAGTTAGTTATTGCTTTGTTAAGTACTGTTTTTTTTTACTCGTAAATAGCATTATTTTATGATTAAAAAAAATTTTAAAACACTATTAATTCTTGCGACTGAATGTAACATCAAGTTTTCGACCGTCAAAGTATTTTAGGTTATGTTTCTTAAACA
>NW_013527297.1:0-537 GCF_000836215.1 Papilio polytes
AAGCCATTTTTAATTAAAAAAATGCTTTTGATATTTAAATTTCGGCTAATAGGCAACCAGTAACTAGTAGTTAAAATAATCTCTTCTGCCATTCTTCCTTTTATTTAAATTGATGTAAGTAACTTTTGTGTACTGAACTTTTATCTTACTTTTCACAATAAAATGACATAAATAATGTTGTTAAGTTATATTCAAAGTAATTACTTTAAGTATATGTTGCATGTGAGTTGCCGGACGTAATCTGCTTTATGTTATTTTAATAACTTTTGTACTTCACATAATAATTACGGCGTCTATGCAAAGTCATTGCTTATCATGTTAGGTATATATCGCAGGTGTAAATCATAATTATATTTGAAGTATGTATATCGAAGACATAATATTTATTTACTCTCATAATTTTAAAAACATTTGACCTCTACTCAACTCAATTACTGATGTTTGTTTCTGGACTAATAGTTTGAGTTTACCGTGTCCTGAATATTTGTATGAAAACTTTTTAATAAAAAAACAAAACCGACTTCCAAACAAAATACA
>NW_013527298.1:0-965 GCF_000836215.1 Papilio polytes
CCTCTAGGCTCCAATGTTTGATTCCGAAGATCCCAATGTTGTGATGAGATCCCTTAACAAGGCTACTTTGTACAACGCGTGATCAAAAGCCTGTTCTAAATTTTCCCAAACTTCTTTACATGTAGTTGAATTCTGGACATGCACATAAATGATAGGGTCCAGTAATAAAATTAATTTATATTTTGCATTTGTTTTTTACTTCTGTCTGTATTGGTACCGGTGACAACGCCATCAATCGTCGAGTTCGAACTTGGACTGCGAATTTCCAACTGGCATGGTTATCTCTTCTAACTAATATGTCGAAATGAAATGGATTGTAGTCAGAAATCGACATCTTTGAGCGTATTTTATTTTTCAAAACTTTCTGAGCACTACGCTCCGGTTAACCTCAAAATGTATGACGGATAAAGCACGTTGATCGGTTTTCTTACTTTCAACTGCGTTTTATTTTCTGTTTTCACAAGTAGCAATTAAATTTCAATCAAGTTCTGTTACAATGTTGATATTTGATGTGATAACGGTGAACAGAAATAACTTACATCATAGTCATCTGTCTCTGCATATTGAACTGGTCTCCTAGGGCGTAAATTAATGTTTCTTAATGACGACTCGAGATCATCGATTGTTCTGGTACATAGGAAGACCTTAGAATCGTGTTGACTTCTAACTGAACTTTCTCCTTGTGATTGCTGAGTTTATTTTTTTTTATATTTGTGCCAGAGCACTCCAGTCCCATAATAATCAGCTTATAATAATAATAATAATCCTATACTCCCTGGGGGTAGTAAAAGCTGATATTCTGCAAATGCCTTTGCGTCCTTCGCACGTCAGTAACAGCAGTTGATAATTGAGAAGAAATTATAAGCTTCAGGGAGTTCAAAATCAATGTTCCAAGCCATTATTATTAATATGAATCTTGATATTTCTGAGCTGGTGGGCGGTCGACATCATTTTGTTTACATAGT
>NW_013527299.1:0-1238 GCF_000836215.1 Papilio polytes
GACAAAGAGATCGTCGAATGGCAGTTTAAATGTTACTAGAAAGAAAACTTAAGAAACTACTGAAATACACAGAGTTACATAGAAAACTTATTTTTGTGGTTTATTATGTTGTCTGTAAGAACAACTTCCAGCTATCTAGACATTTCTACTATGAAGAAAGTGTTCTAATTGTAATTGTTTCGGAGCCTTACTTGATACTTTACTAATTAAATAGACGAGATATCAATGAAAATGACAATATCAGAAATTCCAAATATAACGACAAATAGAAAAATCGGAAAAAACTACTCTACTGAAGAAGTAAATAGAAATTGAAATATAAAATGAAAAAGTAAGAACAGTTATTATCACAAATTACCTTTCAAGACGTGTTACGAATTTCCTACCTTACAACAGTCAGTATTAGTATTAGTTTTTGATCGAATACATATTGCGGCGATAATTTTATTTCAATAAATCTACCCTTTGGGTAAAAACTATCACATGTAAGTAACACTTTTATTTCTGCTGTAAACTAGTTCAGACCAGATTTTTCGTCTTGAAATCGGAAAACAGTTGGAGCAAATTGGTTACAATTAAATTTTCGTAAACCTAAAAAGTAAAATGATCTGTTTACTTTCAAAATAATCAAAAATTTAATCGATTTTGTTTATTTCAGAGAACCAGTGGCATAAATTAAGTATGTTCGACTACCAAATGGCAACACAACATTCATTCCTTTTCGTTCACTCGTTCGCTCATCCGTCAATTTTCCATCTCTATTCCTCTATTCGTTGTTGATCACAGAGTACTTTGTAACATACTGAAATAGAGACCAATCTTCGGCCTAAAATTGGGTAACACGAAGAAAAGCGCCATCTGTATTTCATAGTTTACAACTTTCTTTCTTGTTTTGTTTTTATTTTTTTTTATTGAAATGGGGCAAACGAGCGTTATTTGAAATATTAATATAGATTATATGAATATCTAAATATCTATGTTATGAAATATAGATATTTAGATATTTAGATATTTATACACCTATATTATATCTGTTATAAATATCTAACCATTATGAAAAGATTTATATATCCACCCAAATAGTGCATTATACCAATTAGGAAGTAAAAACAACGGATACTGTTGGACGGTTACTTTCTGCCGTCTCGAGCTCTGGAGGTGTAGGGCTATTGAAACACTGTCTTCACATAGATAACAAGTATATTATAAGTATCAACAATCACATTTTATACAATCTC
>NW_013527300.1:0-500 GCF_000836215.1 Papilio polytes
AAAGCCGTGTTTGTTCCGGATAATCTCCGAAACGGCTGGGTCTATTATCAGTATATCTATTTTTTTGTTTTCTTAACAGGTTCACGACCCCCATATTGTGGTCTCACGTTCGACTACGGCTACTGTTTTGGCGCAGTACCACGTTGGTACTTCGACCCTCGATGGAAGGTTTGCAAGAAAACGATATATTCCGGTTGTGGTGGAAACAAAAATAATTTTTACTCTTTGCCACAGGTGCGTTAAGCTTAACAAACTTACCATTGGTCTACTGGTAAAATGATCAAATAAATAAATAAAAAGAATGAATTGTCACTCTATATAGAAAACTGGAGAATTTGTGGTTCTATCGATGTTTCTAGATCTTCTAATAGTGGTAGAGCTAATTTCTCAATAACGAGTTAATTTTCCTTTACACACTTTTCTTAAGATGTAAGGATGGAAAGTATAAAAGGATTTGACGGCGGAAGAGATGCTAGGAAGGGGAAATATCCTCTTTATGT
>NW_013527301.1:0-1160 GCF_000836215.1 Papilio polytes
TGTGTGAAGTCAACCAACCCGCAATTGGCCAGCGTGGTTGACTATGCCTAGTCACCCTTTATTAGGGTAGGCTCCGAGCCCCTCGGTGGGGACGTATAGTAAGCTGGTGATGATCCCAAACAATTTGTCATTTATTATGACATTAATGTTAAGAACTATACCTTGCTAATAAACGGTCACCAGCAGCGATGTAACCAAGATATAAATTGGCTCTTGAAGAGGAATAGTCAATTGACGCACTATTAGTAAATCCTGACGCGACAACAGCCAGCACGGTCAATAAGAGCACTAATTTCATCTGGACAAACGGAAAATACAGTTAGCACAAAAGTTAAATGTTTTAGTTTTTATTTTATTCAACATTAGTAGATTTTTGTTATTTTTGTAATGCCAAAAAAACAATCATAGATAGTTATTTAAACTACAGAATAAAAGTAAAACAAAAGACACTGGCGATATATAGGGATAAAGTGCCTTAAAGCGGGCGAACACTTTAGACTAAGCTATCGCACTACTGTTGTGCGATTGTCGATTGTTTCGCAAGCTATTCAACTGTTTAGTTGCACAACTAAATATCGAGTAGTGGACCTCCATTTAAGGTCATAGGAATATAAGCGAGCCTAAACAATTGTGTTATAGTTTTGTTTACCCACTCTTAATTTTTAAATCTAGAAATGTTGACAAACCAAATAAAAATAAGAATTAAACAAATTAATATAGAACAATATAATTGAATTTATAAAACATAATACTTACTTTTAATTTACTATTAAAACCAAATCACAATTAAATTTCAACACAAAATGATATTTTGGTATCGGAACGATGTTATATACTGTTCACACTATAGTGATGATAATTGTTATCTGTGAGTCATCAATTTAAAAATAATTAATCAAGTTACTTGGAAGTTCCATAATATCAACAGACAATCGTGTGATAATCTATACTATTATACTAAAGCGTAAACACACACTTCTTTGTTGCCTAAGATGTCAGCAATTACAGCATATTTTTGAATAATTCTTTTTCTAATAAAAAGCCCTACATTTACGTCACTCTTTAGGATATTTATTTTCACGCCATTAAACTTAGGAGGTAAATATTTTGGATAAAAACCCTAATGTGGGAAAGAGACCATAAGTTGTAGCCAACATCAA
>NW_013527302.1:0-1035 GCF_000836215.1 Papilio polytes
TCCCGTACGTAAGGCTGGCCCGAACATATTATAGCTGGATTTATCTTTATTGCAGCCGTAGAACACTCCAACTAACTTCGACTGTCGAAGTTACGCCATTAGCGAAGACACCGAAATACAGGATTGTTTTGGTAGGGGCGGAGTTGTAAGTCTTATTGCTTTTAGTATCGACGTAGGACTGGATTGTTTAATCTAAGGTGTTACTTTGGGCCATAATTGCTAAACTATTGTTTCATATATTTTTCGACAATATTATACAGCATTTATTGTTTATACAATGAATTAGACAATTAAAAATTTAAGACATGTTTTCTAGTTATAACTAATCCAAACATTCTAAGCAGATAAGTATACAAATATTCGATAGTTATTGTACTTGGTGTATTTATGACTTCAAATAAATAATCATTCTTTCCAATTACAAGTTTCCTTGTCGTGTTTACTTTAGCCTTCAATAAGTCACCATACAAATTACGGCTTATAATTTCATTAGCCTTGCGACGTCGGAGGTCAAGTCGATTTCCCAGCGCACTCGTACCATGAAATTAAAATCGAACGTTGCTGTTGCACTACAGCTCTTAGAGGGAACGTGTAGTATTTTTCATGATTTACAGTTTGTAATGTATAACTTCAAATACTAGTGTCGGTAGCACTTGACTTGTAATCTACTGGTTCTGGGTTCGAATCTCGCATGTACCTATGTGTTTCTCGATTTTCAAATTTTATATATACATTTACCTGACGTTCTTACGTCGAAGGAAAACATCGTGATGCAACTTGCACGATGCGAAAGTGATCGAATCGAAATTGAAGAAATTTAAAAAATATGTGTGAACTCGCACAAGGCCAGCGTGGTTATCTATTACTTAGATACTAACTTAAGGTAGTTTCCAAGGTTTTTAGCGGGGATATCAAATTAGCTGATGAAAATGATGAAGGTGATGACGTCAGCAAAATAATTTATCCTTAGTTGTACCGACGAATAACCGCTTTGTAAAACGATAAAAAATTGTATTACCTGCCGTTATACTCTAA
>NW_013527303.1:0-1436 GCF_000836215.1 Papilio polytes
GAGGGCTCATATCCGCGGATGCGGATGCGGATGCGGATGTTAAGATAATATGTAAACCGTCATCATCATCATCATCATTTCAGCCTTTATTATTGATATTTATATTTTTATTGTAATTAATCAAACATTAGTATACAGGGTTATTGGTAATTAGACGTATTCCCGTTAGGAGGTAATAGAGGGGATCATTTGTGATAATTTTGACCCCTATATGCATTATCCAAAAGTTCACCGTTTTCGAGTAATTATATAATATAGTAATTAATTATTCAATATTTTTCGAGATTCTCATCCACTGAAATGCCTTAAAACGAAAAAAATCATTATGGAACTTAGTCTGCAGATTTTTTTAAAAACATGCCCGTTTCCTAAGCTCTCCAAAAATGCATAATAATCAGGAACTTGTCCCCAGGTCACAGAAATAAACATTTCAAAGGAATCGGGTGGTATTCTCGAACTACTTGGTGGTAACTAACTTGGTGGTATACTCGAACTAAAGTTACGGTAGATTTTGAAAACTCCCATAAAAGTAATTAAAAACAATGCCAAACGACAAATAAACCAAAAACACAAATTCAAAAAAAAATTAGAACCAGTAAGTTTAATAAATAACTGTCATTAAAACAATCTTTTCGAAAACCCACCTTTGGCAACAGGACAAAGCATGACATACAAGAAGGACGGTTGACCTTCACATTTTGGTGGTAATGTTAGGTGATAGCTGTTGCCCAATCCGCTGAGGTAGAGCCATAAAGAGAAAATAGAATAGAATAGGTGATAGCTGCGATTTTCCTTATTATTGGATGACCGAGGGGAAACTTCAAAATATCTTAATTGTTACTTTAATATTTATTGTTAATTTCATTAATTCAATTTATTTAAACTTGTATTTTTGGTTTATTTTACGTTGGTTATGGTTTTTAAATACTTTTATGGGCGTTTTCAAAACCAACATTAGTTCGACTACGAATACCGCCCGATTCCTTTGAAATCATGTGTTTATTACAGTGAGGACAAGTTCCTGGTTATTATGCATTTTTTGTAGAGCTAAGGAAACGGGCATGTTTTTAAAAAAAATCTGCAGACTAAGTTCCTAAGACTAAGACTAAGAAAAAATTAAGTTTTCATGGATAGTTTATTTTTAAATAAATTTTTGAAGTGGCAATTTCGACTTATTTTGAAAAAATCGAAAGATCAAGATACTCGAAAACGGTTAACTTTTGGTTATTGCTTATAGGGGTCAAAATTATTACAAATGATACGTCTAATTACCAATAACCCTGTATGTTAAACACCTATTGGTAAATTAGTAATTAAAATTAAAAATAGGAGCATTATACTTAATATACAGGAGTATTGGTGCCTTTTCTGGTTCAGGGCGATTACGCATAGGTTCATAAATTAAACCCGGGCTACTAAATATTTGTTCGCTAGGA
>NW_013527304.1:0-722 GCF_000836215.1 Papilio polytes
ACGCTTATCGAAATCTCGAAACTCGAAAATCGAAAATCGAAAATCGCATATGGCTTTATGCACATAGCGCATAGCACATAGTGCATAGTGCATAGCGCATAGCGCATAACGCGTATCGCTTATCGAAAACTCGAAACTCGAAAATCGCATGTCGCGTTATGCACATAGCGCATAGCGCATAGTGCATATCGCATAGCGCATAGCGCATAGCGCATAACGCATAGCGCATAACGCATATCGCTTATCGAAAACTTGAAACTCGAAAATCGCATATCGCATTATCCACAAAGCGCATAGCGCATAGTGCATAGCGCATATCGCATAGCGAATAACGCATAACGCATATCGCTTATCGAAAACACGAAACTCGAAAATCGAAAATCGCATATCGCGTTATGCACAGAGCGCATAGCGCATAGCGCATAGTACATAGCGCATAACGCGTATCGCTTATCGAAAACTCGAAACTCGAAAATCGAAAATCGCATATCTCGTTATGCACATAGCGCATATCGTATAGTGCATAGCGCATAGCGCATAACGCGTATCGCTTATCGATAACTCGAAACTCGAAATTCGCATATCGCATATCGCGTTACGCACATAGCGCTTAGCGCATAGCGCATAACGCGTATCGCTTATCGAAAACTCGAAAATCGAAAATCGCATATCGCGTTATGCAGATAGCGCATAGCGCATAGTGCATAGCGCATAGCGCATAA
>NW_013527304.1:751-1157 GCF_000836215.1 Papilio polytes
ATAGCGCATAGCGCATAGCGCATAGCGCATAGCGCATAGCGCATAATGCGTATCACTTATCGAAAACTCGAAACTCAAAAATCGAAAATCGCATATAGCGTTATGCACATAGCGCATAGCGCATAGTGCATAGCGCATAGCGCATAGCGAATAACGCATAACGCATATCTTTTATCGAAAACTCGAAACTCGAAAATCGAAAGTCGAAAATCGCATATCGCTTTATGCACATAGCGCATAGCGCATAGTGCATAGTGCATAGCGCATAGCGCATAACGCGTATCGCTTATCGAAAACTCGAAACTCGAAAATCGCATATCGCGTGATGCACATAGCGCATAGCGCCTAGCGCATAACGCATATCGCTTATCGAAAACTCGAAACTCGAAAATCGAAAATCGCATAT
>NW_013527305.1:0-660 GCF_000836215.1 Papilio polytes
CTTTTCTTATAAAGGAGAGGATGGGAACGGGAAGTGGATTTGACGGCAGAGGATATGTATAGGAAGGGGAAATATCCTCTTTATTTTATGTGTGTCTCCTCTGTCGGATAAGGGTAGGCAACGCATCTACAATTGCGGATGTCTATGGGTAGCGGTCGCTTCGCTATTTTGGCGGATTCAGGTGGCCGCTTGCTCGTTTGCCACCTTATGTTATAAAAAAACATACAGACGAATTGAGTACCTCCTTATTTTTGGAAGTCGGTCAAAATATATAGACTGACAATAGAATGATGTAAATGTACGAGTAATATTAATGGATATTTTTCTTATAAATTTAACTCATCCTTGTTTAAAATTAAGTAATACTATTTGGAAGATAAAATTATCCGTGTTCACGATGATAGAGAAAGTCACGATTTACGCCATATTAAATAATTCAATGCTATATTAAATGAGGCAGTGACGTGCGTCGAGAATGTTCTAATGTGATTGTCGAGTCACGATCTGATAAATGTCGGTCACTTTATTTTTAAAATTTTTATGCATTTACGTTGTATTAACGATGTCTATACTACTCGCAATATAATAAAGCGCACACCTTTGACGAAACTATCGCATAACTGTTGTGTCTGCTTAGTTACACAACTAAAAATCGAGTAG
>NW_013527306.1:0-519 GCF_000836215.1 Papilio polytes
GGGTGACTAGGCCATAGTCAACCACGCTGGCCAAGTGCGGGTTGGAGAGGATGCATAGTTTTTATAAATGTTATGTTTAGTATTAGTTAATGAAAATGAACAAGTACATATTTTTTGATTTACTACATTCGTAGACTAATGACGTGCGAACTCCTTTGATTAAATTATCGCACAATTTTTTAGTCTCGCTTTGATAGCGCGCCTCTTATCAGATAAATTTATCGCATTGTTGAATTGGAACTTGAATTTCAAATATTGTAGATTATCTCAATATTTGTAATTTTATTAAAGCGGTCATGCGAATTAACTTGTTTATGTTGGTACTGAATTAGATTTAGCATCTGTGCTCGAGGCTCAAAGTGCATATGCGTTTATTTTATACCGGTTTAGCTGGCCGTTAATTTAGCTCGAATAAATAATTATAACGATGTCAATGAGCCGTTCGCAAGCTATTAAACTTAATGAGATTTTGCGTCAAATTGAATCGTAAATTTGCATTATCTGCTAAATGTTGCAGAT
>NW_013527307.1:0-152 GCF_000836215.1 Papilio polytes
ACGCGATATGCGATTTTCGAGTTTCGATTTTGAGTTTTCGATAAGCAATACGCGATATGCGCTATGCGCTATGCGCAGTGCGCTATGCACTATGCGCTATGCGCTATGCGCTATGTGCATAACGCGATATGCGATTTTCGATTTTCGAGTTT
>NW_013527307.1:185-502 GCF_000836215.1 Papilio polytes
GTTTTCGATAAGCGTTACGCGATATGCGGTATGCGCTATGCGCTATGCACCACACACTATGCGCTATGCGCTATGCGCATAACGCGATATGCGATTTTCGAGTTTCGATTTTGAGTTTTCGATAAGCGATACGCGATATGCACTATGCGTTATGCGTTAAGCGCTATGCGCAATGCGCTATGTGCATAACGCGATATGTGATTTTCGAGTCTCGACTTTCGACTTTCGAGTTTTCGATAAGCGATTCGCGATATGCGCTATGCGCTATGCACTATGCGCTATGTGCAAAACGCGATATGCGATTTTCGAGTTTCGAG
>NW_013527308.1:0-1397 GCF_000836215.1 Papilio polytes
GCCTACTGCATGTTGGTTGACTTTACACATATCTTTGAATTTCTTCCCCAATATGTGCAGATTGCATCACAATGCTTTCCTTCACTGTAAGAACGTCGGGTAAATTATAGACATATGAAAAATCGAAACATCACAATGATACATGGCAAGATTTGAACCCAAGACTTGTAGATTACAAGTCAAGTGTTGATCACTGAGCCACCAACGCTTTATTTAAATTATCAATACCTATTTACAGCTGGTCTCCCAGGCTTGGACAATGCGGACACAGATGGTTCACCAAGCACTCAGTCGGATAATCACCTCAGAGATGAACCTTCCTCCATTGATAAGATGGTGGTGCAATTATATCCAAGGTATGTTTATAAAATTCTTAGCATAGTAGTCTTTAGAGTTTTATTTTTGTTATTTGTACTTATAACTAGCTTTCGCCTGCGTCTCTGCGTGGAATTAAAAAACAAAAGTGTGAAGCCTATGTGTTCTTCCAGACTATCCTCTACATCTATACCGAATTTTGTCGAAATCTGTTAAGCCATTCACATATATAATATTAGAATGATTAGTATGATTGTTTTGAGGTCATTTATTTTGTGTAAAATGTAACATTGAATTTTGTGCTTTATGGTTAACGAGCTGTTGCCCGCGACTTCGTCCGCGTGGTATTAGAAAACATACTAACTATATAAATAACAAAAAGCTACGTATCCCTCGGGAACCAGACATTTCTCGGGTATGAACCGCATCCCATGTGTACTCCAGACTTTGTTTTATACCTGTGCCAAATTTCAAAAGGATATGTTGAACCGTTGCAGAATGATCGAGTAAACATTAAAAAACTAAATTAATGAATCCCACAGGAACCGTAACTATTTCCGGGATAAAAAGTACCCTATGTGTTCTTCCAGACTATGCTCTAAACCTGTGCCAAATTTTATGGAGATCCGTTCAGTCGTTTAGGCTCCAAACGCTAACAAACATCCATCCAGCAATCGTAACTTTGGCTTATATAATATTAGTAAGATAAGATTAGTATGATTAGTAAGATTTAAAATAAATTTTGATTTCTGAGATCCAATATAACAAAACAGTGTGTGTTTATGATTTTACTTTTATGTTACTTATGTTCATGCATTGCCCAGGAGAAGGAAATTTCAAAAAAGGTATTAAACCCTCCATATATTTGAAATATCTTCATATGTTTTCTAAAATTATTTCAAATCAAATGCATACTAAACTTGTCAGTCCATGATTTCTAGCAGTATCCAGTGCTTATGAGAAAACTGTAATATCTAGTTAAGTAACTAAAAGCTTTGGCTGTAAATTTCAGATACAAATGCCATCAATGTGAGCCTCCTGACTGTGGGCCGGAGGAGACAGTGATGGGAGTCTGTAGAGAT
>NW_013527309.1:0-2579 GCF_000836215.1 Papilio polytes
TAGATTAAACATGCCATGGTAAGAAAAAAATTACATCATTTCTATTCCAAGTCAATAATGCACTGTCATTCTTTAAAAATATGACGAAATGTTTCACTTATTTAAATATTCAATAGGCGTATTGTTATGTATTTTTTATTCAATAGTGAACGGAAACATTAATCAAAATAACCTGTTTACTTCGAACGAGAAAATGAGAAAATAAACGTTCACATCCAGTAAACGATTGACATTGAACTTGCAACGTATAGGAAACCGCAATTATGGATCTATACTTGAATTCTCGAAATGAGAAATTACATCAAATATATCTAAACAATTATACCTTTAAAAGAATGGAATCATAGATTAATAAAAAACAGACGTTCCAAAATCCATAGACAATATCCATTAATCCAATCAAATCTCATAATTAAATTCATTTTACCATTTGCTTAATTTCTCATTACCGTTTGCAAAATATTTTTTTTCGGTCTCACGTATTTTATGTATGTGTATGCATGCTAGCAGCGTGCATCTTTGTAAGTAACTAATATTTTTATTAGTTAAAATTATGTAACATATTCATTTGCAAATATCTTCTGTTGAAAAAAAACGAGACTAAAGTACGAACTAAAAATCGTTTAGTTGACTAATTTTACACTGCTAACTGTTTGCCCATAGTTGAAAATATTTACAGACAAAAAATAAGCAAAGATAAAATAATGTTTGTGCTTCAACAAGACATTTGCATTGATTATTCCCATCCTTTTTGGAGCAGAGTTAAAAATAGATTGACTTCTGTTATTCGACGAGGTTGCGTGTCGTTCGAGATATTGGCAAATCGCTGTCGTTCATTCAATACATACGTGGATGTATATATTACAAACAGCTAGACATATTGTCACCAGTTTCTTGTTTTTATAAATAACAAGGAATTAACATTTAGAGCTCGCGTTGACTAAACTACTCACAACTGTTCTGAGATTGTCGATTGTTTCGCAGCCCATTTAACTGTTTAGTTGCACAACTAAAAATCGAGTAGCGCACCTCCATATAAGTTTATAAGAATCAAAGCAAGACTAAACAGTTGTGCGACAGTTTAGTCAAAGGTGTATGCGTGCATGCGTGTATCTTATTAGAAAGTAAGATAAAATCAAACAAAGATGAGACCCACCTGCAAGCACTACCTTTGGGATAAAAAAAAGTATTATCAAAATCGCCACTAGCGGCGAAGTTATGCCGTAACACGTAAAAAACATACAGACGAATTGAGTACCTCCTTCTTCTTTTGGGAAGTCGGTCAAAAATAGAACTAAATTTAGATAAAATAACATTCATGCAACTCTTTTAGAAGTGTTCTTAAATCTATATCTATACTATTATAATAAAGCGTAAACATACACTTCTTTGTTGCCTAAGATGTCAGCAATTACAGCATATTTTTGAATAATTTTTTTTTTCAATAAAACGCCCTACACTTACGTCACGCTTTAGGCTATATTTCCACGCCATTAAAGATAGGGGGTAAATATTTTGGATAAAAACCCTAATGTGGGAAAGATACCATAAGTTGCTGCCAACATCAAGGAAGCAAGGTTGCCATGGTTTATCATCGTCATGTCATTTTGACATTTGCAATTGATAATTTGACACATGTAAACAATAAAATAAAAATATTCATAATTTTATGCGGATGAAGTCGCTCGGGAACAGCTAGTCTGGGAGAAACTCCATCGAGATCATTTTTAGATACGTAGTAAAGTAAGTTATAACCATTTAAACATACGTATTTATTGTGTTAAGAAGTAAGATTTTGTTACTCTTTAAATGACGGTATTTCGGCTATCGGCAAACATTCAACCTTAGTAACTAATTAGGTATATTTTCCATGAGTACACAGAAACGTATTTAAAAGAAAATTGGTGTTTTTTTATTAACACTATTTTCTTAATCATGTATCGGTAGTGGAAACATGTAAGACAATCTCGATGTTATCTCTTGTTTATTCGTATACTGCTATTTTCACGCGGGTGTATTTTTAGCCTCCCCACTAGCGGTCATCACGACATCTTATATGCTACAATAGTATCAATTGATAAAAGTTTTATATAAGCGAAAATGGAATAAATATTGATAATATTATCGATTCAATATGCATTTAGCGTACGCACACCTGAAACTAAACTATCGGACAACTGTTTAGTCGTTCTTTGATACCCATGAGATTATATGGAGGTTACAATACTAGATTTTATGTTGTAAAAACAGTGGTAGTGCTAGCTTTAACATCTTAGCATGAACAGGCCGGCAAGACTGGTGTAATACCACGACTACACAGTAGACAGGCGTGAAATGGAAGCAATTCCATGTTTCGTCTAATGAGTGTGGTGCCTGAGGCCTAATTTAAGTCCCTTTCTCTTTACCACCCTTTTCTTATAAGTAGAGGATGGGTAAAGGAAGTATATTTGACGGTGGAGGAGATGCATACGAGGGGGAAGTGTCCTCTTTATGTACGTCTTCTCCTCCGTAGGATAAGGGTAGGCAACGCATCTGCAATTGCGGATGTCCGTGATCAGCAGTCGTTTCGCGATTTTGGC
>NW_013527310.1:0-533 GCF_000836215.1 Papilio polytes
TTGTTTGGAAGTCGGTTTTGTTTTTTTATTAAAAAGTTTATTTATTAGTGTACTGTTTTTTTGAGAATATTTTGTTTTTGGTGTATTTTGTTTTGTTTTTCGTGTATTTTGTTTGGAAGTCGGTTTTTGCCTAAGATGTCAGCAATTACAGCATATTTTTTTTATAAAAGGCCCTATACTTACGTCATCTTTAGGCTATATATTTTCACGTCATTAAACTTAGGGGGTAAATATTTTGGATAAAAACCCTAATGTGAGAAAGAGACCATAAGTTGCTGCCAACATCAAGGAAGCAAGGTTGCCATGGTTTGTCATCGTGTCTTGTAATTTTGACATTTGCAATTGATAATTTGTCACATGTGAACGATATAAAAATTTTTTCATAATTTTACGCGGATAAAGTCGCACGGGAACAGCTAGTATTTATATATTTTGATTATATTGTGAATGACAACATAGTTGAATGCATAGCTCTGCAGATAACATCTATTGGACAACAATCGATTGTTTAGCAGCGTGAAATGCAGCTTTGA
>NW_013527311.1:0-1460 GCF_000836215.1 Papilio polytes
GACACCGCGCTCACCGAAGAGTGGGCCAGGGAGTTACTGTCCGCTGCGGGCGTGGTCGCGCCACAAGAGGTATTTTTTTACCTTTTTTATGATTACATTTTTAAAATTAAATTTTTTATGGGAGATATTTTTATCTAAAAAAAAAACTAAATATGTAAGAATACCACATCTAGTAAGTGTTTTAATTGATTAAGTAGTTCCTGCAATAAATTGGTTGAATGACTAAGCCAATTGAAACCGTCTAATGACACCGGTATTCGTGTTTTAATTTGTATTCAAGGGACTTAAAATAATTAATTACATATTTACATCAAACATACAATTTTGAATTAAGCACTGTTTCATTTTAATTTTACTTTATGGCGCTTCATTAACAAAGTTAGTATAACTAGCTAACGAAATACATCTAAAATCTCAGGTACGAGTGGAATCCCGTGCGGGAGTCGCCGGTGCCCTGAGCAGGGTACTCGCGGTAACCGTACGCTACGAGAGCAACGGAGAACGCGAAGCCCTGCCTCTAGTCGTGAAGTTACCACCACGGGACCCTTTCGGAAGGCTCTTTGTCGCTGAGGCCCAGTTCGATACACGAGAGATACTCTTCTACACCGAATTAGCTCCGGTTCTCAACCGTTTGGCAGAAGAGGCCTTTGGTCCGGGTCAAGGGCTACCAATACCTAAATGTGTGAAGGCTAGACTACCGGGTATGTTTCATTATATTATTTAGTAATATATTAATGTCAAATTATATGGACAATATAATGTAAATACCCATTAAATTTTATACATGATGGCATAAAGAAAGTTGTACGCGAGAGTTTAGACTCGAAATTGCTATCAGAATTGTTTTTAAACACAGAAAAATGGCTTTTACTCTTTAATAGTAATGATATAATATTGACAAATTATATTTTCATGTGTACCATCCTCTGAACATTCAGTCGCTGCATTCATTAAATAGCTGACAATTATTTTCGTCGCGCCAAGGTCACATGTATTCACAATCTATGCGTCCCCTACATCGCTAAGTCCACCTCTCCTTTCCAAACCCTTCTCGTGGAAGGGGAAAGTGAATAGTGCAATTTCATTATGTCTTTTGTAAATCTATACCAAAATATATCAATCTGTGACTTAAAATACTTTTAAAGATGAGACATTACTCGTGAAAATGGAAAGATTGTCGAGCGAGGTTTTCAGGCCGTCATACTTTCTTCAAAGCGACCCCGTTTAGCTTTGTAAAGTCGGTCGGCCTAGATTTACGGTCATCAGTCTCTTGCAAATGCCTTCTGAATTATGAACGTGTTCCCATATTGTAAACAAAGAACACATTCAAGTGCATAATTGCTTTTTGTTATTTTTACAAAAGAAAATTAATGTGAAGATACATATATCTTACTTTTTATTACATATGTTGCAGATGAGATTGGAGGTGACAGTGAGTTGGTCCTTGAAGATGTCACAGC
>NW_013527312.1:0-681 GCF_000836215.1 Papilio polytes
TTCTTATAAGGAAATAATTGGATGGGAATGTGAGATGCATAGCAAGGGGAAAAATTCTCTTTGTGTGCGTCTCCTCCTCCGTCGATTTAGGGTGGGCAACGCATCTGCAATTGCGGATGTTTGGGCAGCGGTCGCTTCGATATTTTGGCGGATTTACGTTTGCCACCTTATTGTATAAAAAAGACAACACTAGTTTTCTTAATACTAAAATTAAATAACTTATAGTCAGTACAAAATATGTAAAAACGAATATTTTAAACTGATTTATATCATGTGTTATATAGCATAAAATATGACATAACTGGGTAAGACCTCTACGTCAAATTAATCATTGACCCACTTTAACATTATAAAAATATTTAATAATATTTTATCCTAAACAATCTATGCCATGAAGGTTAACACTAAAATACCTTAAATAGTGAACAAGTGAGTGATTAAATAACAAAATATAGTAATGGCAACATAGAACTGCCATGAGATTTTAAAATATCGGGTAGTCCAAATTATTTTTAATGCTAACCGCCGTTACGCATGTGTCACATTTTTATTGTAATCAAGAACGTTAATTAAGCAATAATGGTGTTTTATTCCGTGATTTATACTTTACTTTTAATAACCCCAGGTGAGTACATTAAGTCATATAAATACTGTTTATGCATGAATGGCATGAAAGTTAAA
>NW_013527313.1:0-1169 GCF_000836215.1 Papilio polytes
CCGAGCCATCAGAGCGGCATGTACGGACTGCATCACGGCGTGCACCACTTCAACGCCTTCGACAACATCACCAGTTTGCCCAACCTGCTGCGCCAACACGGCGTCTACACCGGTATAATCATTGTATTGCTACGTAGCGCTTTGCACTTATACTTGTAATTGGTACCCAAAAAATGAAATATTAAATTTGAGTTAGAAGTGATCCAAATAAATGTACAACGACGATACAAGGGGATACGAGGCGGTCCATTCTTTAATACGAGTTGCAGGTATAATCGGGAAGAAGCACGTGGGCCCCGACGACGTGTTCCGCTTTGACTACGAGCAAACGGAGCGCAACAACCACATTGACCAGGTGGGGCGCAACATAACGCACATGAAGCTGCTCGCCCGGGAGTTCCTTGCTAACGCCAACCGCGACAATAAGTGAGAACACTTCCTTTACATTGCTACCTGCTTTTTACTGCCGCTCGGCAACAACTGCACCACGTTTTTCATTCAAGTTTTTGCTCTTGCGTCACTCAATCGTATCTATAAGGTTTTCATCTTGATTCTTGACTGCCATTTAAAGCTATTAAGCTATTTAAAGCCAATCTGAAGCTAATTGCTGGATTACGGTTTTAAGTATTACCAATTAGTCTTGATACCATAATAAATAAATTAATGCGCGTGTATCAGGTCATTTTTCCTGTACGTGGGTTTCCACGACCCGCACCGGTGCGGGCACAGCGAGCCGCAGTACGGCGCCTTCTGCGAGCGCTTCGGATCGGGGGAGCCCGGCATGGGCACCATCCCCGACTGGGCGCCCTGGTACTACCAGTGGGACGAGGTGCAGCTGCCCTACCACGTGCAGGTATCCTCGCCTCTCACACCTCTCACACCATAGACGTACTTCGGAACTAACAAGTGAACCTCGTGACAGGACACTGAAGCTGCGCGGAGGGACATCGCCGCCCAGTACACTACCATGTCGCGCTTGGATCAAGGTACAGTGTTACAAAGTACTATATAAAGAATTGTACTTATCTCATTTTGTATAGTAAAAGTAAAAAAAATATTTAATTTCAAATGGAAACCTTAAATTCCATACAAGACATATTATAAGAATGTCGTCGGCAGGCGTGGGGCTGATCCTAAAGGAGCTGGAGGCGGCGGGCCACAAGGACGAC
>NW_013527314.1:0-1124 GCF_000836215.1 Papilio polytes
GTGAAATCCACTTCCCCTTCCCAAACTCTCCTTATAAGAAAAGGGTGGTAAAGAGAAAGGTACTTAAATTAGGCCTCCGGCACCACACTCATCAGACGAAACAAGGAATTGCTTCCATTTCACGCCTGTGTTCTGTGTGGTCGTGGTATTACTGTGGGCGTGCCGGCCCTGCAGTGCTAAGATGTTAAAGCGGGCACTACCACTGTTGTGGTAACATAGAGTGGAGGTAGTGAACTATTGCGATTTAGTTTCACTTATGCCCAGGTCAGATTAGTCACACTATATCTAGAACATTAGCTCCTGTTTGTCACGTTGCTATCAAGGCTTGACAGTTCTGGTGTGAGCAGGCGTGGAGTTGGAGCTCGCAGACGGCGTCAACGCCACACTCGGAGGAGGGAACTCTCTGCTATAAGTAAACAAAACTGATTACCTACATCGACATAGAAAATGGTACACACAGTTAGCGTCCCATTGAATGTCTAATAAAATAATAAATACCAATTAGTACGAGTACTTTGTTAGTGGAGTACGCTTCACGACTGACGCTTAAAAACTTGAATTCTCTAATCAGCATAAGGACCAGAATAGATGTATGCATTTGTCTTGTCTATACGCCAGAGTCCGGTTTGAGAACAAGTGTATAAATTATAATAATTCAAAAATACAAAAATACAAAAATACAAAAATACAAAAATACAAAAATACAAAAATACAAAAATACAAAAATACAAAAATACAAAAATACAATAATATAATTCTTTCCTCTTTATAATGTTAGTATAGGCAAAGAACTATGGTACGTATGGTACCAACCACGTCGCGAGGTCAAAATATAACAGCGCCATCTAGTCCGTGTTTCTGAAAACTTTGATTAGATTTAAATGTTGGATGGATGGATGGATGGACGGATGTTTGTTAGAGTTTGCAGCCTAAACGGCTAAACGGATCTAGATGAAATTTGGCATAGACGTAGAAGATAGTCTGGAAGAACACATAGGCTGGTCACTTTTGTTTTTCCTAATTCCACGGGGACGAAGTTGCGAGCAAAACCTAGTATTTTTATGTGTCTTCAGTCTTCAGTAGGATACGTACAGTGTGAGAGCGCGGGGCGGCGCGGGGCGCGG
>NW_013527315.1:0-401 GCF_000836215.1 Papilio polytes
TGTTATACCGCTCGTTTAATTTGATCCAAGACTTATGATAATTATCCGATGTTATAGGAACATGCCTGAGAAGTTGTTCTGCTTCACCCGAAAGATAGCCCTTTAAATAGTACATCTTTTGAACGTCATGTATTGAAGGGTTGTTATGTATTAATGATACAAACAGCTCTCTAAATGTGGTCCATTCTGCATAGGACCCAGAAAACATAGGGATACTCAACTTTGGCAACTTAACATTACACTGCGAACTATTTACACTGTCAGAAATCATTAACCTTGACAATGCTTCACGTATATCAGATTTTAAATTAAGATATATGTCCTGTACACCCTCAAAAACATTTTCTCTATTGTACGTAGTTTCTAAGTATTGATCAGAAAATTCAATTAATATCCTTTTG
>NW_013527315.1:579-2423 GCF_000836215.1 Papilio polytes
AATTTAAATAACTATTCACAAATCCGCGCGAACGCTCGGATGACGTCACGCACGCGTGATGCGTCGCCCTCCGCCGCCCTCGCCTTCTTCTGGACCCCGCCGCGCCTGCGTCGCCTCGCGACTGCTAGGACGCTAATGTTATTGCGCGCAGAATTGTTACAATGCGTCTTTCTTCTACTGCGTTATCTTGATAAAAATCCAAAACAATTTCAAATCAATTTGTTACCTTTTTGATATAGTTCGTATGGTGCTGCTCTTATATGATGGTACTATTTGATAAAATTGCTGCTTCTTAAATCCGGCTCAAAGGACCATGACTAAATGTAAACTAGTACCATTGATAAATTCTTCTTTATTTAATGATAAAATACACAAACTATTCACATAAATTGATAAAAGGCATTTAATACAAATAAAATGTTGTTACATCGCTCACGTCACATTTTTCACTACTTTTGAATTACGTTCCTTAATTACAAAAACATTTTCTATGGCTTTCTTGGCGGCCAGTATGATATTTTTTACTTATTGCTTGACCATACCTATATCGTTTATTAACTTAATTGAAGCAGAAATAGATTTTAATTACAACTAATTTGAACAAATGTAAAACTATATTATACGAACATTTTGTTGATAAATAATTTACGTTAGATTTAATAAGCTTCAAAAATGTCACACGTGTTGATTATTTTGAAACTATGACTCTATGATATTGAATTTAACTATTCCTTATACGAGTTACCTTCATGTTAATTTACTTTAAAGCAAACAATCAAACGAATCAATTCCATTAACATTGAACATGCGACCTTATTATGAACATATTGACATTTGATTTTAATTTAATACTTAGGTTAGTTGACTATGTAAAGGGATTCAAAGGTATTAAATAATAATCTCTAAGCACAGATTAACAATATGGACAATTACTATTTAAGCGCCAATAGCCTAATGGTTTGGGGTACGGACTACCGATCTTGTGGTCGAGGGTTCGAATCCTGCCATTCGACTATTGTCGTGAACCATATCCTAGCACAAGCCTAGAGCTTAGTTGAAATGGTTAAAGGAAATGTTAGTAAATTAACAAAAATCTACTAATATTTTTCTATAAAAAAACTATATAATTGTGTTTCTAAATATTATTATAATTATACTGATTGATTGATATAACATAAAAGATTATTATCATGATGTCATGTATTTTATGTAAAATAGTAAAAATAATAGGATAGATTTTTTACTAAAACTATATCACTGTATGATGGATTTACACTTTCTACGAAAGAGACCTTCATTATACTATCCATAATGTCGTACTTTCTTTATGTTTTAAAAAATTAACGCCTTTGCTACTATTAACTAAAAATTGCTAAAATTACTCGTATTTTAACAGTCGTAAAATTGAAACGTTCGAAAAAATGCAGATAATAAAAACTTTTTTGTAATTTTAATAAGGACGTTGTAGTGGAATTTGTTATCCGATGGTATCCGAATATAGGATGTAACTTTTGATGAAAAAAGGGACGACAGAATGAAATTGATCGTTTGTGAAACTGGGTTAAGGATCAAGAATTGACCTTGCTTACATTGTAACACAAATCAGTTTACAAAAGAAAAAGTAAACTAGAATACATTTTTAAACGAATATTGCAAACTGAACTATAATTTTTACTGGTTTTATTTCTTTATTTCAATGAGACATTCATGTTGCTTTTATTCCTATTTTGTTACAAGAGAATGAGATTTGTAGAGATAAAATTGCATGTTTCGTTATCAAAATGTTGCACAATGTATTTCTAGGATTACTCAATAGTAGGTTATGAAAATTTCAAATTGCAATA
>NW_013527316.1:0-519 GCF_000836215.1 Papilio polytes
TTTCCCACGTACATGTGTGTACATAGTCTATCAATAAATTCAATTCATATGTACCACGCCAGCTAATATTGCACTTATTTCCCAAGGTCGATCTATCTCCTTAATTGTTTACAATTTCCCTTGGTCGAACTAAAGTGTATTTTTTGCATACAAATTACCACACATCTCATAATATCTGTTCTCCATATATACCACGCCAGCTAGGCTTGCATTTAATATTCTATACATATATCCCAAGGTTGATCTATCTCCATAATTGTTTACAATTTCCCTTGGTCGAACAAACGTTTATTTGCTTTCAAATTACATATTATACTCCATATACATATACCACGCCAGCTAGGCTTGCATACAATATTTCCAAACATATTTCCCAAGGTTGATCTATCCCCTAATTGTTTACAATTTCCCTTGGTCGAACAAACGTGTTAAATTTGTATCTAAAATTACCACGCAGTCTACTTATCTATCTAATCTATCCTATTTCTATGTACCACGCTATTTAAACTTTCATTATTC
>NW_013527317.1:0-623 GCF_000836215.1 Papilio polytes
TCGAGCAGGGCGTGAGCGCGATGACGCCACAAAGGGCGGCGCGTCGTGTCGTGCGCGCTCTGATGACGTCATCCGCGTGTACGCGCCATTTTGTGAAAATTTTAAAAGTGAATTGGTTTGTTTTAAAAGAATGTGGGTTTATTTTGAGTGATATTTTATTTTCTGAATTTTTGTGTGTTGACAATAGGTATGATTTTGGTTATGTTGTTTAGATTTGATATTTGTGTTTTAGGTTAGTGTTTTAATTTGATGTTGAGAATATTTTATGATGTAATATTATTTGATTTGTGTTTAGGATTAATGTCTATGTTCGTGTGTTATATTTTGTTGTATTGTTGCAAATGTTTAAGGTTAGGATTTTTACTTTTTATTGTTCTGTTTTATGGCAGTGTTAGCAATGTTAAGGAATTAAGCGGGCCATAAGTACATACATGATGGATAAGACGTAATGCAATAGTAAAGATATCAGGTATAAGTTTAAGAAGTACAAGATAATAAGATTTAGTTTATTCAAGTCAAATGATTTGATCCTAAGTACTGTTTTCCAGTGTGACCATGTATTCAATGTTATAACAAGCTCCCTGCAAACCGAACCAAGCAAACGGAAAGGTAGAGCTAAAGTT
>NW_013527318.1:0-877 GCF_000836215.1 Papilio polytes
CACGACAACACAGAAAACAGGCGTGAGGTGGAAGCAAATCCGCGTTTCGTCTGATGAGTGTGGTGCCGGAGGCCTAATTTTAATCCCTTTCCCTTTCCACCTTTTTCTTAAGAAAAAAGGTTGGGAAGGAAAAGTTGATTTGACGGTGAAGGAGACGCATAGGAAAGAAAAATGTCCTCTTTATATGCGTCTCCTTCTCCGTCAATCAAGGGTAGGCAACGCATCTGTAATTGCGGATATTTATGGGTAGCGGTCGCATTCCATTTCGGTAGATTCAGGTGGCCGCTTGCTCGTTTGCCACCTTATTGTATAAAAAAAAATACACATGCCAGTAAGTGGCAAATGCTAGTTGGAATGTTTAGGCCTTAGTCAAACACGCTGGCCCAGTGCGGGTTGGTTGATTTCACTCATATATTTAAATGTGTAATTATCTTAGAATCCCGTCCTTAAGTATTCTCGTTATTTATTGTTCCTTTCCTTAGCTTTATACAACATCATAACACTACTGAAGTCTATAATACAATTTGAAGCCTTACGAAATCTAAGATCCTACCACGAATTTTCTTGAGAACGATTACATGAATCTAATACAAATTTTCTTCAACTTTCACGCATATTTTCGTGATAGACCCTCTATTTGTGTGTTTAAAATATGGCAATAAATCCGAGACGAGTGTAACTCATTCGTCGTAGGAAATGAAACGTCTGATTGCGGAAGATGTAACTTTTAGGACGATGTCGCCCTTGTATAGATTTGTTGTATTTTTATTGCTTTAAACGCAGCCGTTTGAGATTTTTTCTGAACTCAGAAGTAATGTTAAAACAAATTTAATCCTGACTTAGCTTTATATTAGCGCAAAGATCTTGTTTCTTATAA
>NW_013527319.1:0-1318 GCF_000836215.1 Papilio polytes
GCGGACCGGACGTATGTACTGGCTTGCCAGTACATGGCCTGAATAAGCTGCAGGTATTTCCCAGGCACTCCTCTTACTTTCAAAGCCCAAAATATCCAAAATAATATAATGTTTTCCAAAACCAAAATTTTAAAGCAATAGTATTTTTACATAAATAACTCAAAACAAAGACATGACAACCTTTAGAGTAATAAGTTAGGCTACCACTTGCCTATACCTTACCTGGTCTTCTTCTTTTTCCAGCGCTCTACAGAACTCTGCTTGTATCCTCATTATTAGTAACTCCATTTGTGTTTTCATGTCATCTGGGTTCTGTTCCAACTGTGAGAGAGGTGTGATGGGCTCAGCCATGTAGTTCTTTAGCTGCATAATCTCTTTCATCTCAGCTTTGTTGTTCTTCAACTGGTTGTATGCAATTATACCAGTGCCTACTATCGCTGCATAGTAAAACCTGAAGTCACATTTCATTCCAATTTAATCACACAATTATGTTAGAAGAGAATTAATAGAATTAGTGGATTATTAGGTTTCGTGTTATGGTGACAAACATTTAAATTTTTGCTTGCTACAAGTGGTTCAATTTGATCAAAATTCTGGTAATGTTAAGAGATGCATTTACTTGAAACTGGTTTAATGTGGGGCAATAACTTTTTAATTACATTGCGTTTTTAACAAGACTGATAAAAACAGTTCGATATAAGTGTGTCAATAGTTTATCTTAATCTGATAATGTCTATATGGTTTTAAAAGTTATTTCCTTGTAAGAATTATTTAAAACTAGTGTGGAAATGCTATTATAGATGGTTTATGTTAATATTTAACCTTTTTAACCAAGTAAAAAGAAACTGTAATACGATATTGTAAACACAGAATTATGAGTATAACATGAAAATAAACTTACTTGTATGGTCGGCTTCGTATTTTCTTATAGCTTCCCACATAGCTTAGCGTCCGAAAGCTTCTTATGATAGTTTTGTACGACATTTCTTTAAATAAAAACTCTTTAACGAAAACTTTACTCTTAATCCGATGTTTTGACAGAACTGCACTCTGTGACAGCAACAAGTGACAAGTGACAAGTCACGTATGTGTTTACGTCAAGCGCCACCTATGGCTGACAATCGAAAGCGAGCATCAGCTGGTATTTTCGTGTGCGAGGCGCGGCGATAAGCCTTCGTGTGCGACGTGCACTCATCTCTTTCTGTAGCACGTCGGGCCGTATCGATTGAACGCGTCGCGCGTTCAGGCAGGCTATCAGCTACCGGGGTAAGCTAGTAGGCGAACGTCCGCCGTGGTGTCGGTGTGTGGCTGTGTGTGG
>NW_013527320.1:0-1340 GCF_000836215.1 Papilio polytes
GCTGCCGCGACCCCGGTGTGCGGCTGCGACAACACAACAAAACTGTTATTACAACATACAAGTGAAATATATACATACTGATGCTAAATGCTGAACTTCGTGATGGCCGATAATGTCCTATGCCCTATAGTACGGCAAGATGAATAAGAGAGCTCAACATTTTCCGATAGAACGACAGTGGAGTCAAATCAACCTAGATTTTGTCTGTCTGAGATTTTTATAATAAATATGATTTGTTTAATAAAGGTTGATTAGCTTGATAAAACACGCACAAAAGTATAGAATAAAAATATCGAGCGAAATCATTATTTACATTATAATTAATATGAAGGAATGATTCTAGTAGCGAATATAATGATGGCGATGACAAAAATATTAACTAATTCCACTTAGATTATGGACGAACGGATTAGTAATAAATATCTATTAACTCTCATTCTTCGTCTTTTTTTCTGTATTTTTTAATATTGATTTGACCTTGAACTTCCAAATAAAAATCAGTGTCTTTTATTATTTTGATCAATGAGGTATTACTATGAATCTATCGATTCCAACTTCTATGAGATTAAAAATAGAAAATCGAAAAGATTAATATATGATTTTACATAACCATCCCTGCTAAACTTTCAAATTAATTGTCAAGCTTATCGTTCATATTCAGACTAACTAAAGAACATTTTAACAGGTCACATTTCAAATCCATCAATACATTATTTATAAACTTTTCACTTAGAATATTATTTGCGATGTCATTCGTGTAGTTTGTAAAAATAACGCGTAGAAGGGTTGGGGTTGAATTTCATAAAAAGGGCTGTGCCGCCGCGCAACGCGTAAATAGTGTAAAGGGGAACGGGAGCCGGTTTAACCGTTACAACATGCTTCAACCTGACAATAATACTTTTTCAATATCTTACATTAAAAAAAATAATTCATGCCCGTTATGCTTTCCGCATGGTAATAGATGCCGTGACATCAAACATACAGGAGGAGGCACCCTTTATGCCGATGACATCGTTGTCATTTAGATAAGAAACTTATAAAACAAGATAAGACATTTTAAATATTCTTTCCTGTAGAAAGTCGTTGTATTTTACGTGAGTGAAGCAAATATATTCTTAAAACAGGAATAAAACAGTAATAGGCACAGACAAGTTAATATAAGATACTAGACGATCTAAGAATGATACCATTCAATTTAAACAGATAAACGAAACACCGCTATATAATAATCTGAGGAAAGCTTGTTTACGGTATGAATCATATTATTTTATAACGACTTGATAAAAGATTACGTCCGGCGCGGTGCGAGGGCTGGGGAGAGGGGGAGGGGGAGGGGGGGG
>NW_013527321.1:0-705 GCF_000836215.1 Papilio polytes
ATATTGGATAACAATTACCGTTATCATGACAACCTGGGCACCTTGTTTTTCCACGTAATTTACTTCCTAAGTTTAAAAGCGTGAAAATATACAGCCTAAAGTGTATCATAAATGTAGGGATTTTTATTTAAAAATAATCACAAATATACTGTGATTGTTGACATCCTACGTAACGAAGTAGTGTGTGTTTCCGCTTTATCATATTAGTATAGATAGAGAAAAAAGAACAATTATAATCTCAATCGTTAGACAAAACAGGAGTATTTATGCCTAGAGTTACAAAATCCATAGTTTCTTCTAGTTACATGTGCGCCAGTAGAAGAAGTGCTTCGTTTTTTGAAGGTAAACTTCTTGTGACTGCGGTCATCTGCACCACAACCAGAGTCCGCGCCCGTGTCCGAGCCACGCTCGTCATCCTGCGTTCTTGGGATATGCCTAGAAAAAATAAAAACAGACTAACTTAATAAGTTATGATAATATTTTAAAAAACAGTGCATTGTAAACTTATGACAGCTTTAACTTCACGCGATTCGCTGTAGAGAAAACAATTTTAGATGTATGGAGATAGCGTAATGTGGGAGGAGTGTAATGCCAAAGTGAACCTTCAACAGTGAAAACATTTGTAAAGAACTGTACAAATTATGAGCAACTTTTTCTCTCTATATGTTTAAGAAGGATGTGAAATCAGATACGACGGTTGCTAGT
>NW_013527322.1:0-712 GCF_000836215.1 Papilio polytes
ATATTGGATAACAATTACCGTTATCATGACAACCTGGGCACCTTGTATTTTCCATGTAATTTACACTAAGTTCAATAGCGTGAAAATATACAGCCTAAAGTGTATCATAAATGTAGGGATTTTTATTTAAAAATAATCACAAATATACCGTGATTGTTGACATCCTACGTAACGAAGTAGTGTGTGTTTTCGCTTTATTATATTTGTATAAAGTATAGATAGAGAAAAAAGAACAATTATTATCTCAAGTGTTAGATAACACAGGAGTATTTATGCCTAGAGTTACAAAAACCATTGTTTCTTCTACTTACATGTGCGCCAGTAGAAGAAGTGCTTCGTTTTTTGAAGGTAAACTTCTTGTGGCTACGGTCATCTGCGCCACAACCAGAGTCCGCGCCCGTGTCCGAGCCGCGCTCATCATCCTGCGTTCTTGGGATATGCCTAGAAAAAATAAAAATAGACTAACTTAATAAGTTATGATAATATTTTTAAAAACAGTGCATTGTAAACTTATGATAGCTTTTAACTTCACGCGATTCGCTGTAGAGAAAACAATTTTAGATGTATGGAGATAGCGTAATGTGGGAGGAGCGTAATGCCAAAGTGAACCTTCAACAGTGAAAACATTTGTAAAGAACTGTACAAATTATGAGCAACTTTTTCTCCCTATATGTTTAAGAAGGATGTGAAATCAGATACGACGGTTGCTAGT
>NW_013527323.1:0-974 GCF_000836215.1 Papilio polytes
CGGCTGTCTTCTGTGTGGTCGTGGTATTACACCGGGAGTGCCGGCCTATTCCATACATCTCTATCAGCCATCATTTCTGAATCCACTCCTTTCTTACGCATATATTTAGGATAGAATAATGTAAACAATGTTCTTAATATGGTCTTTTGTTTGTCTCCTAGATGTTGGCAATCTGCCAACAATTGCGATAGTAGTTATTCAAAAAAGGTATTGATTTTAATCCGTTTGTATTTGAATCGCTAGATGTTAATATGTTAAGCATATGAAGCTAGGAAGAGACATTGCATGGCATGATCAAGTAAGAAATGACGGAGGATAATTCAATCTGGAGGTGTTCCGGTGCGTTCCACGGAGATCCCGGAATCCACTTATATTGCACTAGAGGCTGGCCGAGGGAATTTTAGTAAGCCAAACCCCACATTACCCTATCTTACCCTAGAAGTCAGGGTATCTTTTGAAGATTTACCGATACCAAAAAAAGTCAGTCTAAAGGATGAAAACTTAGAAAATAAAGAGAGTTCTGATGATGCAATAAAATGTTTGACTCACTTGGCTCTCTCCTCCGGTGGGTTGCGGAGGTAGGAGGTGGGAGATCTATTTATGTTGGCGTCTAGCAGCTCCCCCTCCGCATACTCAAGGCGCGCGGGCTTCATGTTATTGTGTGCTATGTAGATGCTCTGTGAAATAGCGAAGTCAATGTATTTCTTGAGGAGGTCTTGATTGGTGTAATATTTCAAACGTATATCTAATAAATCGATCCGAAAATTAAATTGCAATATTTTTAAATAGACTAGCTGTTGCTTGCGACTTGGTCAGCGTGTTATTAAAAAAATAGTAAAAATATAGCCTGTTACTAAGTGATAACATAGCTTTATAGCAAGAATTTTTGAAATCAGTCCAGTAGTTTTTGAGTTATTTCAATACATACAAAAATACAAATATTTCCTCTTTATAATATTAGTATGGATATAGAA
>NW_013527324.1:0-522 GCF_000836215.1 Papilio polytes
GGATGGATAGGTGTTTTTGTTAGAGTTTGTAGCCTAGACGGCTTAACGGATTTCGATTAAATTTGGTATAGATATAGAGGATAATATGGAAGAACACATAGGCTACTTTTGCTTTTTTTAATTCCACGTAGACGGAGTCGCGGACAAAAGTTATTACGTTATAACAAGTTATGCTTCACATTACGCCAGTACAGTAGCCCTCAAAATCAACACTGTTATACAACTGATATAATATCACTAACTGGCACTAGTAAGTCAAGTTAATCCATAGCAGGCCAGTTGCACTGTTCAACTGTACTGGCTTAACACGAACCAGGAAGAATGCCACAAACAATTTAGTTGTTTGTCCGAGAAGTTGCAATTATTTAATTAAAAAGTTAATAGGTACTACATAATTCGGTTTATTAACTTTTTATTGGATAACGTAACAAAGTGTAACAGTGATATACTGAGAATTGATGATAAACTCTAGCATGTTATACGAAGTATGTTATCGATAATGTTCGTTGATATCTCCACCGC
>NW_013527325.1:0-748 GCF_000836215.1 Papilio polytes
AAGAATTAAAATTGCCCCAGTAGTTTTTGAGTTATTTCAATACATAAAAAAATACAAATCTTTCATCTTTTTTTTTATAACATTAGGTGGCAAACGAGCAAGCGACCACCTGAAACCGCCAAAATGGCGAAGCGACCGCTGCCCATAGACATCCGCAATTGCAGATGCGTTGCCTACCCATATACGACGGAGGAGGAGACGCACATAAAGATATTCCCCCTTCCTATGTATCTCCTCCACCGTCAAATCCACTTCCTCTTCCCAATCTCCTCTTATAATATAAGGGTGGTAAAGAGAAAGGGACTTAAATTAGGCCTCCGGCACCACACTCATCAGACGAAACACGGAATTGCGTCCATTTCACATCTGTCTTCTGTGTGGTCGTGGTATTACTGGGGGCGTGCCGGCCCTGCAGTGCTAAGATGTTAAAGCGGGCACTACCACTGACGAAACCACTTCTTTACAATATAACTATAGATTTTAAATACAAATGATTAGGGGGTAAGCACGGTAAATATTGTAATCTTTAAATATTCATTTAATTTGCATGTGTTTATTTTTACGAAATATTATCAAGGACATTGCAAGGTTAATATATTTTTACACTTAAATTCCTTATCTATAGTAATTTCCTGTTTCATTTAATACGCATTTCAGTTGTATTGATAATTTTAAATACTAATACTATAAAGGGGAAAGATTTTTTTTTATAACATAAGATGGCAAACGAGCAAGCGGCCACCTGAAT
>NW_013527326.1:0-1105 GCF_000836215.1 Papilio polytes
CGTCAGGCGATATACTATCGGGTTGTGCAGAGGGATGATGGGCAGCGTCTGTGCGCACGCCACCACCACGAACGGCATCCAGCAGATCGAAAAGGAGCCCAGAACTAGTAGCACGACCTGGAACATAAATTATAGTGGTTTAGAATAAAATAAATCATTTCAATAATAAGAGTGAGTAGTACTACTTTTATCGATGAACGAAAAAGCCAGTACCTGTATGCTCTTCCAATCGTTGGCGCCGGCGGGGCAGCAGGTGGTGGCGCGCAGCCGGCGCGCGTGGCACGTGGCCTCTCGCCAGATGCGCCAGTACAGCACGAACATCACCATCCAGATGAGCGAGAACATCGGCGCAAGGATACTCGTCGTGTACGATTTAGGCACGACCTGTAAATATCAATGTCACGTAGTGCTTTCGGCTTATTTTTACTTTAAATAAATTGAAGTCATTTCAGTGCAGGCATTTTTACGCGATCCACCAATAGTCAGAATATGTTTTTATCGGGGGCTATTTTTTTCTAAATACGCACGATGACGTATACATAATGATTCACTGATAACAGATTAGATATCGTACCGATTGTTTCTAGCACGTGGTGGGATTAGAATTAGCGACATGTTTTTGTAGGGTTATCGTTTATTTATACAGTCGAGTTCATTAATATATTGGCCCTTTCAGGCTTCAAAAATATATGACCGTCAAAAAAATTCATAATATTGTTTGTTTGATTGTTATTTTTTGTACAAAAAATAAAAATCACTCCTTTCATATGAACGCTACATCGTATTGCTGAATAGCTGTGTTGTATATTTAGATTTTTGTTAAGTAAAAAAAAACAATAGAACATCTGGAAAGATTCATCATTACTCGTTTATACATACCTATTGTGTATTGAAATCGAGTATTTCTGCGTTATTATATTATTTGTATTTATGGGAACTTTAACCATTTTCTAAGAACTAGACCTACAGTAGGTACTTTGGAGTAGGTACGTACTAAGTTCATCTCGCAGGCGATGCCGTCGCGCCAATCGTTCCAGAACATGGGTATGCAGGAGATGCAGAGCGCCACCGACCACGTGGTACTCATTAGCAGCCGCGTCACCAG
>NW_013527327.1:0-698 GCF_000836215.1 Papilio polytes
CAATTACATTACTATGGCAATCTTCTTGATGTTGGCAGCTCGTATCGTATGGTCTCTTTCCCACATTACGCTTTTTATACAAATAATCTAAAAAATGTTTACCCTCTAAGTATAATGGCGTAAAAATATATAGCCTAAAGCGTGACATAAGTGTAGGGCTTTTTATTAAAAAAGGAATTATTAAAAAAATCCTGAATTTGCTGAAATCTTAGGCAACAAAGAAGTGTGTGTTTATGCTTTATTATAATAGTATAGATTAATTTAAACGTAATCATCACAGCTCTTATTAGGATAATAAAAGTAGGACGATAACGCACGTAATGCTGGCATTTGACAATGATGTATTAAAAAGAAATGTAAAAATAATAACAGCTTTATTACAACGCAGGCTCCCACATGCTGCGCCACGCGTTAGACGCAAGCATTACTGATGACTAAGATTTATGAATATACTAATTTTCGCCCGCGACTTCGTTCGCGTGGAATTAAAAAATCAAAAGTAAGTAGTATATGTGTTTTTCTAGCCGGTCTTGTACATCTATGCTAAATTTCATTCCGATCCGTTCAATCTACAAACTCTAACAAACATCCATCCATATAAACTTTCGCATTTATAAATAAATAAATAAATAAATAAATAAATAAATAAATAAATGAATGAATGAATGAATGAATGAATGAATGAATGAATGAATGAA
>NW_013527328.1:0-586 GCF_000836215.1 Papilio polytes
TTGATTTCTTGTCCTAGTAATTAATGCAATAAATACATTCAATACGAAGCACGATTTTTATAATTCTCTTCATTTTATACGAATTAACAAAAGGAGCATATAACTTTGGCAAACGTTCTATGACAATCAGTAATTGTTGTATGGGAGTTGGAATTTTATTTAACGGGTCAGAAAAATATGTGGCAGCAGAACTTATAACGCACAGCTACAACAAAAATTATCTTTTATAAATTTCGTTAATAATTCGATCATTAAACTATACTGACAAGGATATCATTGTACAAAAATGTCCTATAGACAGTGGCGCAATCTCGTGGAGTGGAGAGGGGACTAAACTTTGTAACCGGTCATTATAGTTTATCTAAATAAGATAGATTAGTTTGATAAATGACGCATATGAAGTATCGAATTAAATTTGTATGAATGTAAATACCGTACTTAATGGACAGGTATCGTAGTGACGAAAGAAAAACGCATAGCAAACAATTATGAAGTATCGATATTCGGTTTAAATAAAATTTATCGAACTTAATTAAAATTGTTATTTTCTTTTTAACTAATTTAGTGGACAATTCTAGTATTGATT
>NW_013527329.1:0-1449 GCF_000836215.1 Papilio polytes
CGACATCAAAGAAAGACGCAAAAATTGCGGACGGCCATCCGCCGTTAATCAAAAGCATATTTGTACGTATTCGTCCCCCTTCTACAAATTAATTCAAAATAACTAGAATCATGAACACAATTGTTAAGTTCCACAACTAAAAATGGAGTAGCGTACGCATCTACATATAAGTTCATAGGAATCAAAGTACGACTAAACAGTTGTGCGATAGTTTTATCAAATGTGTGCGCGTATGTGTATTAAAATAGAAAACCCTTGCTGTCGTAATACAGTTATTTATGTCTATAAGAGTCTTAGGATAACAGGAATCGACACAATGATTTCCCCCGGGAGGGAACAGTACTTGCACACATCCACACTCGTATTGATACTGTTTGAGTAGTCTGTGTAATTACGTATAGTACACTTAAGTTACATACATACAGCCTTACAAATATTCGTTTATACTTTTTATTACTAAGTTTAACTTTATACCGCGTTTACTTATAAGGTTGTTGGCGTTTTTTTTTATAATATAAGGTGGCAAACGAACAAGCGGCCACCTGAATCCACCGAAATGAAAAGCGACCGCTGCCCATAAACATCCGCAATTGCAGATGCGTTGCCTACCCTTAATTGACGGAGGAGGAGACGCACATAAGTTTACAACGAAACTAACTGTTCGTTTTTACTTACATACGAAAAAATATTATCAGTTCTCTAACCTTTATATTCACGTAATTTAGCTTAAGTTAAGTGAAAACTTTCACAAAATATAGTAAGGTTTTTTAATAAATGATTGACTTTTTCTTTGATATTCTGGAAAATTTGCCACCAGATAGCATTTCATAATCTAAACCCAGTGGCATTTACAGTCGGTTTACAGTCATAATTACATTGAAGACGTGATTTCGATTTTAAAATAGAAATCCGAGTGTTTATCTTTCTAAAGATTTTGTAATCTTTTTCGTACTTCTTATGTTAACTATACTATGTTTGTTATAGTTCGTAGTCTTAATGCCTGAAGGAATTTAGATGAAATTTGGTATAGAGGTAGAGCAAAGTATGGAAGAACACATAGGCTATTATTTTTGTTTTTTTTTTTTAATTCAACGCGAACTGAGTCCCGGGCAAAAGCTAGTAATACTATAAATGAGAAAGTTTAGATGGACAGTTGGATGTTTGTTAGAGTTTGTAGCCTAAACTATTGAACGGATTTCGACAAAATTTGGTATTGATGTAGAACATAATCTGAAAAAACACACAGGCTACTTACTTTTATTTTAATTCCATGCGGACGAAGTTGTAGTAGGCAGCTAGTTTGTGTTATAAAGACCCTACTGTATGAAAGAAGGGACATGTTAGTTCATGTATTGCGTGAATATTCAGAGTTGTCTCTGAACGCGGTGATGTAAATAAGCACTTGTAGTCTGAAAATCAATCGTATCGATGACGTTCGGCTTTAATTGG
>NW_013527330.1:0-1066 GCF_000836215.1 Papilio polytes
GTTGCGTGCGGACGTGTCTCGACGGAGCTCTCGGTTTTAAATTCGTTTATGTGGGAAAAGTTGTGTAAATATACTTGTATTATATATTGTCGGATGCGTCTCGGTGAGGCGCATCTTTTGGTAGTATTAGTTTTGTATATTTTTGTATATATAATTAAGTTTTGTAGGTTTTAAGTTTGTAACGGTCGTTTTTGGGCGTGGTCGGGTGCACGTGGGTGCGACGACCTCGTCAAAAATGTCGTATCGATCGGAGGACGATTTTTCCATGTCGGACCTTTCAGGGTCTGACAATGAGGGTGTGGTAGGGCGTCAGCAGGGCGTTAGGGGTGCCTATGGCACCGAAAAGAGGGCGATTGATGCGGGTGTGGAGAAACCGCGTAAGGCGGTTTTCTCTTTAAAGTTTCCGGGGGGAGCCTCTCAGAAGAGGCCCCTGGTGGTGTCGGAGGCCGAGAAGGAGGCCCCGGCTGTGGCGCAGAAGGTGGCGTCCTCATCTTCGAGGAGCCGCGTTCGGCGCCCGGTTGGGGTATACTCCTTTCTCAAGGAGGCCCAAGACTATCTGGCCGAGGGGGATGAGAGCGAGGGGGAGGGTTCTGACCCCTCCTACCGCCCAAAACAGAGGGTGGCGAGCCATGCGCTCGCAAATGAGGAAACACAGGGCGATGGGGTCCCCAGCGCCCTGTCGATTGGTACGGTTGAGGCCCTCGCTGCGGAGGCCCTCCAGAACATCGAGACCATCAAGGGTGAGGTGCGGAAGAGTGGGCACCTCAAGGGGACGGTATGGGGGCAAATTAATCGGGCCACCCAGGGCGTCATTGACGCCGTCGAGGGCCTCCGGGCGATAACGCCCCAAGAGGAACAGCGCAGGCTCCGCGCGGATAACGCGCGCCTAGCCAGAGAGCTAGACCTTGTCCGCGCGGAGCTGCGGGCCTTTAAGAAGGCCTATGAGGCACGAAAGCCTGCGGAGGCTCCGAGGGAGGTGGTGGAGCAGCAAATGCCCGATATTGAGGGGGCCTTAAAGAGGGCCATGGAGGATATGAGGCGTGACCTCCTGGACTCGGTTGGCGGG
>NW_013527331.1:0-1421 GCF_000836215.1 Papilio polytes
ATATAAAGATGTATACAATAAACATGTGAAAATAATTATATATACAATACACGTCCATTTTATACCCGACGTTCTTACGGTGAAGGAAAACATCGTGATGTAACCTGCACATATCGGCGAAGAAATTCAAAGTTATGTGTGAAGTCAACCAACCCGTACTGGGCCAGCGTGGTTGACTATGGCCTAGTAACCCTAACTTTGGGTAGGCTCCGAGCCCCTCAGTGGGGACTTACAGTGAGCTGGTGATGATACAATAAACAAAATGAAAGAATTTGAATTCTGTGTCACTGTACAATAGTTTGTAGATATGTATTTGAAACGTTAATAGACAAAGGTCAGGATCAGGTCAGGTCAGGATTCAGTAGCTTTATTTGACAAATAGAGTAATTAAGCTTAGGTATAAACTAATTATGCAATAAAATTCAATGGGTCTTTTAATTTAAATACGCACACAAGCTATACTTAAAATGGTTTAATGCTTGGACTTGAGTAGGTTTAAAAGACAAAAGTTTGACCTTTTATTAAAATGTTATATTTAGATAGAATAGTTCAATAGTAATTCTGATTGAAATTACGCTTAAAATTAATTTTGGGTATCAAAATAATTGTAGTGTGAAAGATTTTTTTTTGGAAACCATGTATTTATAATTGAGAGCTTCGCGACATCATAATTTGAAAAGTTTTCGGTAGTTGGTTGTCATTTAACCATAAGATTTTTATCTTTAATTTACTTATGTAATAATGGATTTATTAAAAAAATATAACATTACATGTACAACTTGATTTCCATCATTGTTTCCATGCATTTTTCCCAGATTTCCATTCCTAATAAGCTAACAAAGAATTACCTACAAATCCTTACATAACGTATAATTAGATTGTTGTAAATAATGTAAGTTGTATAAAATAGATCACTTGTGAGTTTTACTAAACACCTGTGACATGCACATTCCAGTATTAGGGTTGTCTACTTATACAAAATATATACATATAAATTACATATAAGATTTAAATCAATTTATAATAATCGATAAAAATGTATGAAAACATTAAAATTTCAAATCATCGATTTTTAGGTTATTTATTTTAATATATTAATAATTGTGACAACCCTCTACAAGACGCTTCAATTTACAATAATTATTAAAATGTATGCGGTAAAATACCCGACAATGCCTTTCCAAGTTAGCGGTATAAAGTACTTATCATGCAACGACCGCGTGAACATTAACATTGTTGCCACAAATATCAATTAAATTTAATACAAGTTAATTTTAAACTTTTACGGTTGTAATTATTAATTTATATGGTATTTATAACCTCGTTCAAGATGTTCAGGGCGACTTAATTGAAATGACATATACTTGTTCAAATGAGACAGCTTTTATGAAAACTTACAAAGAAATTTTCTGTTACAATCT
>NW_013527332.1:0-1011 GCF_000836215.1 Papilio polytes
GCCAAAATGGCGAAGCGATCTCTGCCCATAGTAGACGCGTTGCCTATTCTTAATTCACGGAGGAGGAGACGCACAAAATAACGATATAGGTACCTACCTACCCTTTCCTATGTGTTTCATCCACCGTCAGATTCGCTTACCCTCCATCTCTTCTTTATAAGAAAAGGATGGAAACGGAAAGGGAATAAAATTAGGCCTCCGGCACGCAGTTTTACGGCTTCATTGATTTTGAGGACCGAATGCTTCGCATTCTTTTATTTTCTCCGGGTGTATAACTTTTTAATTGCCTAATGTAGCTGTACAAACACTAACTACTAAAGATGAAGCTCATTGTTATTATAATTTTGTAAAATGTTTTAGTACATGTCAAGGACACGAGGTGGCACTTAATTTGACAATTGATATATTACATTTCAGAGAAAGTACTGATGAAAAAGATTACTATGTCTCGTTTATTTCAAATGTCTTTGACCAAGAATAAGTGTAGCATTGAATAATAACGTCCCAATTGCCGTCTTTCTCATCTGAATGCATTAAAATGCTTGTGTCTGTCTCGTGTTGCATTGGCAACATTAATCATAGTCAATCACTCACAAATATTACGACACGCAGCTTCCTGCGACCGGAATGGTGGGTGTGACCGAATAGATGTGAGTTGAACTATAAAGTCTGTGACACACGATCTTTAAAATTGATAGAATTACTTTTCTGGAATGTTTATATACGTTTTTAAATGACATTTCAGATCTTGAAATAACTACTAAATACGGTTTTTTAATAAAAAAAATCGAACCAAATGATTCACAAATGAAAAAATAAAACACAATTATTTTTATTTAATATTTATTGATAACAATGTGTGTTCATTGTAAAATTTACTACTCGTCAACTTTTATTATAAAAACTAGCTGTTCCCGTGCGGCTTCGTCCGCATGAAATCATGAAAATTTTATTTTATTGTTTACATTTGTCAAATTATCAATAGCAAATGTCAAAATGATATGACATTAC
>NW_013527333.1:0-1114 GCF_000836215.1 Papilio polytes
CTTGCCTAGCCCTGGTGTCCGACACCGCGACACTTTTACCTTGTGTTTGTTTTCTATTGGATTTAAAATCGTGTAGTGGATTTGAATTTAAATTTCTTTTGTCTCTTTTGCTTTTAGAAAAATATATTAAATTTACGTAAAATTACATTCTTTTCGGATCTAATCCTCGATACGTTTACGTAACGTTTCTACTTTTTGACCTTTACTCAGATTTTGTTTTATTTATAGGTATGTTTTAATTGAAATCTATCACTAAGCATATAAATAAGTTAATATTATCAACTTACTAGCTTTCGCGCGCGACTCCGTCTGCGTGAAATTAAAAAATGCGAGTAGCCTCTTTGTTCTTCCAGACTATCCTCTACGACAATACCAAATTTAACCTAAATCCGTTTTGGCTTCTAACTCTAACATCCGTCCATACATCGCATTTATAATATTAGTATGATTTAAAAATGTATTTGTATATAACAAAAGCGTTATTTAAACAATATTTACTATTCGACTAACACGGCCATAAAATTTAAATTCTTTTGGTATTCAAATTCCCCAATCCTAGACTGTACTTAAAAAAGAAGTAAACGAGCCCACACGATTCTAATACCTCCGCTTTAGGGGATTTAGGACTCTAAAATTCGGCCAAACCGGACGCCACTGGAAAAACTCGTACGATAAACAAACCACGGAACTAACGTTTGCATTTCTAAATTTTCCTCGTCTTTTTTGGAAGGTGACATGATATTATTTCAGCATTACCCCCTCGTGGTCTTATCAACGGCCGAAATAGACCGGAGGTAATAAATTTGACAAGAGGATAAAGTAACCGCCGAAATTTCAACTTTCGTACAAGATAGAGGACTTTATGAGTTGGAATGCTAACGGGTCGTGTACTCGTTCGTGTAATCTCGAAAATATTTTAAAATACTTGTTTGTGTAAAGTACACACTGATTTAATTTCTGATTTCAAGCAGTAATTTAAACAAAGGGTAAATATTACTAGCTTACGCCCGCGACTCCGTCCGTGTGGAGTTAAAAAAAAATTATAAATGCGAAAGTTTAGATGGATGGAAGGATGGATGTTTGTTAGAGTTTGTAGCCTAAACGGCTAAACGGA
>NW_013527334.1:0-954 GCF_000836215.1 Papilio polytes
CCTGGAATATTATTTAATTTTAATGTAATTATTTTACAACTTTCATAAGGACATTATGTTTCTCAGTACTTTGTTTAATACATTATCACTATCACATTCTATTTGTGTTATAGTTGAGTTAAATAAAAAAAAATTCTTGCTCTCATTAAATCAATTCTAATACAAAATAACATTAAATTTTGTTTTATTTGTAAAGTATGTTATTATTTATCGTTATTTGTAAATTTTACCTTTGAAATCGTAATAGTAAATCGCAGCCAGGGCTGACTGTGTCTTGTACTTTGGGGTCGTCGGTTTTGCTGCTTTCGCCTTTGATGATGGCGGTTATAAGCATTTGAGTTTGACAAGTCGTGTTTTGGATCAAATGTTTTACCTGGAAAAGTTATATATTTAGTTTAGAAAACAGACACGAGTTTCTTAAAATTGAAGTATTTACAATTCCTTAATCGTACATACCAAGTGCATTAAAGGTACTGATGTTCCAGTCTCTTCTGATGTCGTTGCATTATCAATTTGGTATTCTTCTGTGCATACACCTGTATGTTTTAATATATTTTAAATACGATTCGAAAATTCATAGTAAAAGTATTTATTGATTTATATATTTTTTTTACCTTCCTCGACATCGATATCATCCGCGTTAGCAGACGACATAGAGCCTCGTTGTCCCGACACTATGTCAACTTGATCGTATTCGCTGCAATTTAAATACATTTGCAATTTAAAAAACAAGTTTTATAGTAATTTTAAAAGCTTAGGGTATATTACCACTTTCTTATACAAAATATCTTTACAAAAATACTAGTTATCGTCCGCGACTTCACTCATGTGAAATAAAAAAAAACAAAAGTAAGTAGCCTAAATGTTATTCCAGAATATTCTTTACATCAATACCAAATTTTATCGAGATCCTAACAAACTCTAACAAACATCCATCCATCCAAACTTTCGCAT
>NW_013527335.1:0-911 GCF_000836215.1 Papilio polytes
GACTGATCGCTTTATCGAATATTCGTGCTAGAGTTTGTATTGACAATCTTGCAACTAGGAAAACAGTTAAACGGTAAAACCGTTAAAATTCGATTTAATAATTGTAATAATCTATGAAGATAAATTTACAGAATATATTACGCAAGAATATACATTGTTATTAAGTTTAAAGATAACTTATTTAAAAACATTATTAAATACTAGCTGATCCCGTGCTACTTTATCCGTATAAAATTATGAAAATTTTTTTCAATGCTTACATTTTTCAAAACATCAATTGCAAATGTCAAAAGGACCTGACATGATGACAAGCCATGGCAACCTTGCTTCCTTGATGTTGGCAGCAGCTTATGGTCTCTTTCCCACATTAGGGTTTTTATCGAAAATATTTACCCCCAAGTTTAATGGCGTTAAAATATATAGCCTAAAGCGTAACGCAAGTATAGAGCTTTTTATTAAAAAAAGAATTATTCAAAAATATCCTGTTATTGCTGACATCTAAGGCAACAAAGAAGTGTGTGTTTACGCTTTATTATAATAGTATAGAAAACAGCATCTGTAAAATAAGTAAATCGTGTACTAAACCCGATATTTTACTCCTATTGTGTATTTAACGGGAAATTGTAAATATGTTTTCATTTGTAATTTTTACAGAAATGTGTCAATTTTTTTTCTAATAACAATCGTTCTATTAATAAAAATAGCTCAGGTATCGCAATTTTAAATCCGATACAAATAGAATTTATTTTTACTAGAAATTGTTGAACCAATTTTAGAATGCCGTTTTTACGCCGTAGTAACACAGAAATTTTATATTTTTACACCTGGAAATGTTGGTTCTATTGATATATTTTATTCGTCAGCGTTTAGAAATTTATCGAAGCTTCCATTATAAGAATAAGAATATCTTT
>NW_013527336.1:0-521 GCF_000836215.1 Papilio polytes
CCGGTAACGGACATTAAATCGTTACATCCGTTAAATAAATAAATATGTAAATACATTGCGGTAGTAAATGCCTTAAAATGTCGGATATTGTGAAGTGTAATGTGTGCAACATCGTTATAGATGAACTCTTAGCGTATGTGCAGAATAAAATATCTGTTGTTGACGAAGAGACGTTAGTCAGACTATGTACGTCATCATTCACCAAGGAGGACATAGAAAAATCTAAATCTTTGTTATACAGTGCGTTGCCAGTCGATAAACGAAAAATCCAACGAAAAAGAAAAGGAAAGGAGAATCGTGATATGGATGATATCTTAAGTCTAATTAAATCAACGGATCCGGATATATTACCGTTTTACGTAGCTAAACAGTTAGAGAAATTGCCACCGATAACATTCGACCACTTGGATTGCACAAGCTTATTAAACGATCTAATCAAATTAAAAAGTGACATCGAGTGTATCAAAGAAACGTACGCTACCAATGAACACGTATGTAGTGTATGGCCACACTGTTTACTT
>NW_013527337.1:0-736 GCF_000836215.1 Papilio polytes
TCCACTTCTTTCTCTTTCTCTTGCAATACGGAACAGATGTTTTTGTTTTTGATTTTTTTTTTTTGTTTTTTTGTTTTTTTTTTGTTTTTTTACATTAAAAACCCATTTTTAATGTAATAACGAAATATGGCAAAATCATAGTTTTAACTAAATTTTTACGCAGTACTATCGTTAAAAATGCAGTCGTATTTTTAGCTGCACTTTTGCAAAGCTAAATTTAAAAATTGTCGTATTCAACAATTAGTTAAGGTCGTTCTTGAAATGTTAATCTAGTAAATATAGTTAATGTTTGCGACAGGCAACCCTATTTAATAGGGACATTTGTATTAAATCGAAGCTATGAAATGCATAGTCTCGTGATTATGCTCGCCTGCAAGATATTGTACTTGTCATAATGTCACGAGCACGTGCCGCGAACATTCTGGAACGTCTTACAAATGCCCTATTCGGAAATGCTAATACAATACTTTATTAAATAATTACTATTGAATTATTATTTTTTTAAAATCATGCTGCACTGTTATTCTTTACTATATTAACATGTAAGAAATATGTATACCACACTTTAAGCATATTACTACGAAATTAACAAGACCCTTTGCAAGGATATAAGAACAACATTAAAAGACTATTTTAAAACTTTCCTTCTGAAGCTAAAGTTACAGATACTTACTTACTTACTGCGTTGGCGCAGCGACCCAAAGTGGGTGTTGGCCTCCGACACGAGAGAGCGCCA
>NW_013527338.1:0-1006 GCF_000836215.1 Papilio polytes
TGCCACTCCAACCACGTCTAATTTAAAATAACAAAAAAGCATAGCCTATGTTACTCACAGATAAATTACCTTTCTAACGGTGAAAGAATTTTTAAAATCGGCCTTGTAGTTTTTAAATTATTTCAATACAAAAATACAAATCTTTCCACTTTATAACATTATTTTTAACATTATTAGAACGATCAAACTATATACTGAATCCAAGTTAGCTGTTATAACAAGCTTATGCAATTCAGCTTATAACTATCTGCCCATGTACCACTTTACGTCACCTTTTAAATGTGTTGTGTCTCGTACGGAATTTCTAAGAAACAGGTGTGATATAACAAACATTTTGTTTACAGTCCAAATTATCCTGACACGTATCCCTCAAGGAAAGATTGCGTCTGGCAGTTCTCCACCACACCTGGTCATCGTATCAAACTCATCTTTAATGTATTCGAATTGGAGTCACATCAGGTAGCTTTAATTTAATAAAATCCTACAGTAATCTTAACAGTATTCATGAAACGATTATTTTTGTAAGGAATGCACATACGACCACGTGTCTATCTATGACGGAGCATCTGCGGACGAGAAGACTCTGGGTCGTTTCTGCGGCGCGAAGCTTCCGCACCCCGTCGTCGCCTCGCAGAACCAGATGTACGTCGTCTTCAAATCTGACGCCTCCGTGCAGAGAAAAGGATTCCTCGCTACGTACTCTACTGGTACTTTTTTCCTAATACTTCTCACAAATTGTCTTAGAGCGCGCCCATATCTATGACTAGATTATCGCACAACTGTCTCACTTTGTTTCCTATGAACTTATATGGAGATCACACTACTTGATTTTTAGTTCTCAACAGTTGATTTAGCTACAAAACAATCGACGATCGCACAATAGTAGTGCGATAGTTTGTCAAAGAAGTGTGCCCACTTTTATAGATTTTGCTTTTTTTAATTTTTTTTTTATTTCCAGCTTGCGGCGGCTATTTATCAGCTACAGAGACGGTAAAGCATCTGTATT
>NW_013527339.1:0-680 GCF_000836215.1 Papilio polytes
AGTTAAAAGGTAGAAATATCCTATCTAAGGCCCTAACAGTTTGACAGATTATAAAATGCGACAAGTTATTCGATTCGTTTTCTTTCCTAAAGTAATATTGGGGTAGAGCCGATTGGCCTTTGTTTCTGAAATTAATTAAAAAATATCTGTATCATATCCATCATAGGTATGTTGTATGACATATTTATTTTGTGTTAGGAGGGTGAATCAACGCCTGCTACTCCCGCGCCAACAGCATCGTAAGCATAAGGCAAGTATTACTTAAAAGAAAAACTGTTTGACTACAATTTTATATATACACTAGCTGTTCCCATGCGACTTCATCCGCATAAAATTATAAAAACATAATTTTATTGTTTACATTTGTCAAATTATCAATTGCAAATGTCAAAATGACATGATGTCAAACCATGACAACCTTGATTCCTTGATGTTGGCAGCAACTTATGGTCTCTTTCCGATGTTAGGATTTTTATACAAAATATTTAGCCCTAAGTTAAAAGACGTGAAAATACATAGCCTAAAGCGTAACGGAAGTGTAGGGCTTTTTATTAAAAGAAGAGTTATTCAAAAATATGCTGTGATTGCCGACATCTTAGGCAACAAAGAAGTGTGTGTTTACGCTTTTTTATAATAGTATAGATTAAATTTTTTAAACTTTCGTGAGACATTTTATAATT
>NW_013527340.1:0-798 GCF_000836215.1 Papilio polytes
CACGTGGCCAAGTGCCGCGCAGACCTGCACCTGCAGCTCGCCGCGCTCGAGCGCATCCTCAGCGACACCAAGATGCCGCAGGAGGACTACAGGGAAGATTGTAAGTGTCCCGGATTCTCAAGTAACACATCATGAGTTCGCTATGGGTTACGACTACGAGTGCTTTAATTACAACTAGCTGTTCCCGTGCGGCTTCATCTGCATGAAATTATGAAAATTTTAGTTTGTTTACATTTGTCAAACTATCAATTGCAAATGTCAAAATGACATGACAAGACAAACCTTGGCAATCGTGCTTCCTTGATGTTGGCAGCAACTTATGGTCTCTTTCCCACATTAGGGTTTTTATCCAAGATATTTACCCCCTGAGTTTAATGGCGTAAAAATATATAGCCTAAAGCGTGACCTAAGTGTGGGGCATTTTAATAAATGAAGAATTATTCAAAAACATGCTGTAATATCTGACATATTAGGCAACAAAGAAGTATGTTTACGCTTTATTATAATAATATAGAAATATAAATAAAAGATTGTTTACTTCAAACTTCCCTCTTGGTGATTTTTTTTTATTTTCAGGTCGTAATTTATGCTTTTACTAATATACCATTTAAGGTAATCTTTAAAGCGAAAGGTACATTTATGTAAAACTCCTACAATATGTAGGTATCTGTTGTTTTATTATAGCAATTGTTTTAGGTCCAATCCCATCGGGCTGGCAGAGAAATGGAAAAATAGAATTCGAAAACGTCACTGTACAGCACCATCCAGATTCGCCACCTATCCTCAAAAACATAAATT
>NW_013527341.1:0-941 GCF_000836215.1 Papilio polytes
CTGGGGGAAAGGCAGGGTTATGTAGGATTTGACCTACTAAAACCCCCTCGGTAGCCATCCTTTATTTACATTGACGCAGGTTCCGGGATCTCCAAGAAACACAGCGGAACCATACTCTAGGACCTATAGGTTCACCATTCATGGATTACGTTACGGAGAACATCATTCATAAAAAATAGTTAAGAATCCAAGATAAGAAAATTTTAAGGAAAATGAATTGTAGAAACATAGTCTATTTTCTTTTATATATAAATTAAATATGGCGGCCGTGAAACATCCGGAGCAGGCGTAAATGGCGCGCGGTGTGGCTCGGATGTGTCGAGGGCGCAACAGGCAGACGCGTGACCTAATTAAATCTCCGCTGTGCTTTGATATGTAAATTGTTACTGACAACACCGAAAATTATGTTAAAAAAACTATGCTCACTCGGTCCTGTTGCTACAGACTAAATATAGTTATAACTAAAATGTCTAAACCGAATTCTCTTTGGAACAATAGAAAAAAAAATCATAAACTACCAATAAGTATAGCCTTTACAATTTGTACTAAAAATGTCTTCGCTTTAATATACATTGGGATACTATTACAGGTAAATAAATATATTTGAATTTAGTAAAGCGAGACAGTGACAAACGTCAATTGTGGGTACACAGTGAACAGCGTTCCAGGCGTACCGCGTGCCGCGTGTGCTACGGAACACATCCATCACGTCTGTCAACGCGATGTTACGGTACGTATAAACTGTTACTATGATATTTACTTACATTGTCTTAAGAAACTTGAACCGAATATATGTTAACTTAAATGTTTTTTTTTTATAATACTTTGTTGTTATCTGAACTAAAAATGTAAACAGAATCAATCTATCAATGACGGGCGAGTCGTAGGTTTTTTGTTCTGAAGATCGCAGCGTAAGTTTCTTCAGACATGTTGCTTACACT
>NW_013527342.1:0-1236 GCF_000836215.1 Papilio polytes
AAAAAAAAGTGTGGCATTAATGTAGAGCATATTGGGGAAGGACACATAGGTTACTCACTTTTGGTTTTTCTTAATTCAACGCGCATGAAGTCGCGGGCTATATGTTTTCATACTATGTAATTTAGGGGGCTTGTAAATATGAGAAAGGGAAAAATGCCAATAGCAGCAAAAAAGCAAGATTGCCAGTGAAGCAATCTAAGCAACTTCACAATACAATCTTATAGTGATTTTTACACAGATACATTAAGTAGACATTGCATTATACTAATATTATAAATGCGAAAGTTTAGATGAATGGATGGATGTTAGAGTCTGTAGCCTAAACAGCTGAACAGATTTCAATAAAATTTGGCATAGACGTAGAGAAAAGTCTGGAAGAACACAGACTACTCACTTCTTTTTAAATCCTACCCGAACGGAGTCGCGGACGAAAGCTAGTGTAAACTAATTAAAAACTTATAGCAGAGATTTGTATTGCCGTATGTTTAAAGTGACTTGCATTTTTTGTCTATGGATTAGGAATTAATCAAGCACGTCAAAGAGCATATAGATGGGTCTAGAAACTTGTGTTCGTGGGCGGGGTGTGGCGCGACATTCGCGCGCCGGACGCTGTTCATAGCGCACGTGCGCTCGCACACCGGGGAGCGCCTCATCGCCTGCTACCACTGCGGACAGCACTTCGCTAACAATAGGAAACTCTGCGATCATATACGGAGACAAGTTAGTGGTATATCTAAGTTAATTCAAATATTTAAATTAAAAGACTTTATTCAATCAGATGAATTCAAAAAAGTATGGGATGCTTTTTAATTCCATTTTAATTTAATAAGCTATACCTATGCTTTTATGTAATTGTGTGTAACATAGGGTATTTTTTTAATATCTCCTAACTCTCACGTAGACGAAGTCGCGAACAACACCTAGTCCTAGTCCTAATATTATAAAGAGGAAAGATTCGTATTTTTGTATGTATTAAAATAACACAAAAACTACTAGGCCGATTTTAAAAATTCTTTCCCCTAACGACACAAATAAATTACCTTACGTTAGAAAGTAAAACATGCAGTATAAGCAATATATGCTATATTTTTTAATTGTCTTTAATAAATCCGTAATGCGAACTATCAGAATGTGAATCCGCAATCGAAGTTCCGTTGCGACTTCTGCGGCGTGCTGTGCGCCAGCGCGTACCTGCAGCGCGAGCACGCGCGCCAGCACGTGTCGCTGTTCGCGTGC
>NW_013527343.1:0-1613 GCF_000836215.1 Papilio polytes
TCCGCGCCCTGGCCCGCAGTGCGAGGCGCGACGTGACCGCGAACAAAAGTTAAATAATACTCGCCCTGAAGAAGGATCCGAAACTAGTCGGTGCCGTCACCGGAAGATAAAAGCGTGAGTTGAGCCATTCTTAATTAATTATTGGTTTAAGCAAAACCTTACATAAGGTGCTGTTATATATTTAAGTGTTTTAGTATCCAGCTCACATAATACAGCTATCTTTTTTTATTATAAGGATGTCTGCGTTTAAATGAACTGAAAGTTTTGTTCGGTGGCTGATGTTGTTTGGTTTGGTACTGAGCGATCACTGGTGCTTCGTTTGCTGCCAACTTGTTGATCACAAAATCATCACCTGCATTCATATTCTCCATCATCTTGAGTTTAGCTTCAATCGATTGGATGGCAGTCTTTTTACTCAGTTTCATTTCTGGCTTCGCACCGGCCAGAGCTGGTATGCCTAATTCTGGCTTTGGTTTATCTTGATCATCCTGAAATTATTATTCATATTAGACAGAAATAGTTAGAAACTATTTGTTTTATTGAACACTAACTGTCGCTCACACCTTTTGCCATACAGAAATAAAAATTGTAATAAATATAGCCTATGTTACATAATGATAACATAGCTATTTATTGTTGACAGAATTTTTTAAATTGGCTCAGTAGTTTTTGAGTAATTTATTAAAACTTTTGTGAGACATTATACTTTATAAATTATAAGATGGCTAAACTCACCCATCCTATAATTTATACAGTTTTTGAGTTATATAAATACATGCAAAAATATCATTTCTCATTATAATATTAGGAAACATCACTAGGTATGGACATTGTCAATTAATTGTTTATTGTTCCCTAGTGTCTAAATGCATAAATGTGAATCTTTATAATAAAAAATTGCTATCACTTGTAAATCTGTCCATGCAAACTTTAAAAATAACATTTTACTTTACTATAATACATGTATACCAAATATCAATCCAAGGTTTCAAAAAATGTACTTACAGTTGTAGTCTTGGCAAATTTCACACATATCCTTTTCGAACCTAATAGCTGGCCACTTAGTGAGTTCATTGCGGTAATGGCATCCTTCCTCAGCTTATAAGTAACAAATGCGAAGCCTCGTGGCTGGCCTGCATTAGGCCCACTCCGGTGAAAAAGCATATCAAACTTCTCGATGTTTCCGTACACACGGACCATTTTCAGTAATTGATACCGGTAAAGTGAAAAGGGTAATGGTTACTGGAGTGAACATTATACAACTCTTAAGTTATATGAAAATAGTTGTAGGGCGTTTTCGAAACTCTTGCCTCCGAAAAGCATGTATTTTGATTACTACACATATAAGATTATTTAACAGAAATCATTGCTTATGTATTTTAAATTATTTCTCAAGAATGTGAGGCACATGTTAGTTAGTTGCATATCCAAAATGTTTAAATTTTGTATATGGTGTTGTAATGTCAGTATTAATAAACATCAGGTGTTGCTTCCAAAATTTTACTTTTGTAATAATTATCACACATTATACTTCGGGCTTTGTCCTCGAGATTAGCAGAAGTTCACATGTAGTACCACATACGGTGTCGCCATCTAGCACTGTATTTGAGAAA
>NW_013527343.1:1686-1909 GCF_000836215.1 Papilio polytes
CATGGGCATGGTGCTCATTCCGAATCAAGTGATTACGAAGTTATTGCCAAGAAATTAAACAAATTGAGAGTAAATTATTGCGCGCTCGACATATACATCGCGAAAGAAGTCCCCACAGTCGGTCATATCCTTCGAAAGTGTCCTCGACATGTGCATCAAGAGTACAAAATCAAGCGCTATCGTCACCGTCACAACGACAACATTACGTGATCTCGCACACGGA
>NW_013527344.1:0-570 GCF_000836215.1 Papilio polytes
ATATTTTTGAATAATTTTTTTTTTAATAAAAAGCCTTACACTTACGTCTCGCTTTAGGCTATATATTTTCACACCATTAAACTTAGGGGGTAAATATTTTGAATAAAAACCCTAATGTGGGAAAGAGACCATAAGTTGTTGCCAACATCAAGGAAGCAAAATTGCCGAGGTTTGTCATGTTATGTTATTTTGATATTTGCTATTGATAATTTGTCAAATGTAAACAATAAACTATTTTTTTTATACTTTCATGCGGATGAAGCCGCAAGAGAACAGCTAGTGATTTATAATAAAGTAGCTTTATAAGAAATGCAATATAAAAATATACATCGAATTACACAGAAACCTTAGTCTCCAATATAACCTTACTGTTAGTCGGACTTTCTAAGATGACTAGCTGTGACTCGCGACTTCGTCCACGTGGTATAAAAAGTAGCAAAAAATAGCCTCTGTTACTCAGTGATAAAATAGCTTTTTAATGGTGAAAGAATTAGAAATCGGTCCAATAGTTTTTCACTCACTTCAATGCATACAAAAATACAAACCTTACCTCTTTATAATATTAATATA
>NW_013527345.1:0-827 GCF_000836215.1 Papilio polytes
CATGGAGGGGCTGCTGGACCGCTCGTGGGTGGCGGGCGTGTCGCCGGGAGAGATCCTGTTCTCGCACGTGGTGACGCAGTTCGTGGTGATGTGCGGCCAGACCGCGCTCGTGCTCGTCTTCATGATCCTCGTCTTCGGCGTCAAGTGCAACGGGAACATCGCCTACGTCATCATGCTCACATTATTGCAAGGTCAGTTTTTTTATACTAATATCAACTTGCTCTCGTTCCTACGCAGGGCACAATACTGCTTCCATACATTTCTATCAGTCATATCTGAATTTACTCCCTACTTAAGCATATCATCTTTCTATCCACACAATATTGGATTGTGTGAAAAAGAATATTAAATTAAAAAAAATAATAAAACACATAGCTTATGTAAGTCACTAACTGGGGAGAAATTTTTTAAATCGGTCATTTTTGAGTTATTTAAATACTTACAAAAATACATATCATTTCTCTTTATAATATTAGTATAAAAAATTTTTAAAATTAATTATTTAATTTAAGCTCCTGCTAGCAATTATTCTCATGGAATTAAAAATATGTGTGCCTACAATTATACCAAATTTCATCGAGATCCGTTCAACAGTTTAAGTTACTAACAAACATCCATATAAACTTTCGCATTTAAATATTAGTAGGATTCCTTAGATTATATTTTACAGCAAAATCTAATCTAATAAATAAACTTCATAAATCAATATATATTCCAGGTCTTTGCGGAATGTGTTTTGGTTTCGTAATATCAGCCGCTTGTGAGTTAGAGAGGAACGCGATCCAACTCGCGCTCGGCTCTTTCTACCCCACGTTGCTGCTGAGCGG
>NW_013527346.1:0-793 GCF_000836215.1 Papilio polytes
GTGCCGGCCCTGCAGTGCTAAGATGTTAAAGCGGGCTCTACCACTGTAAATACTCGTTAAAAAATGCGAATCTTTCCAACTGATAACTAACAACATAGTATAGACTAGTTTTAGCACCTGACTCACTTGGCGTGGAATTAAAAAGTAAACGAAAGCAAGTACTCTGTGTTCTTCCAGACTATCCTTTACACTAATCTATGACATCTGTTCATCAGTAAGGATATAACTGTTGACATCTATCCATCTAAACATTCGCATTTATAATATTAACATAATAACGATAAAGAGAAAAAAACTTAATTGTGCGACGTATGTTCGACAAAAGAATCGATCTGAAATTTCCAATAGCAAGTTACTAGAATATATATATGCACATAATATTGCAGTAATTTCAATATGTGAATGACCTTTGATTATGGAGAAAATATGAAGAAGGGATAGGGGATTATGTGTAGAATATGTTTAAAAAAATAGTTTTATTATTAATTAGTTTTCGCCCGCGAGTCCGTCCGCGTGGAATAAAAAAAATCGAAAGTGAGTTGCCTATGTGTTCTTCCAGACTATCCTCTACGTCTATACCAAATTACATCGAAATCCGTTCAGTAGTTTAGGCTACAAACTCTAACAAATATCCATCCATCCATCCATTTAAACTTTCACATTTATAATATTAGTATGATATATCGTGTTACTCTCATTTATCTTCATCATCATCATCAACAGCCTTCACCTGCCCATTGCTGCACGTAGGCCTTCCACAGAATGCGGTCCGCCGCCTTCCGCATCCAACGAC
>NW_013527347.1:0-1226 GCF_000836215.1 Papilio polytes
ACGTTTCCGAGTCCCACAAGTGGCACAGAGCAGCGGATACTCAGGAGATCTACATTACGATCTAGTTAAAATGTTAAAATGTCTAAATCTTAGTGGAGCAAATATACAAATGTCAAATTTTATCTTTAATATTCTGACACGTTAGTTGTAATAAACGTGGTAACAACAACAAATAACTTGCAGGATAATAGATATTATACATTATATAACAATACAGCAGTTATTTAAAATAATGCATATTGTACTTGTTGTTCATTGTTGTACCTTCATTGACGTATTGTTCTTATTCCAACTTTTTAAATACTCCTTTGTTTAGAAATGCTAATTTCCGGTGTATTAAGCAAAAGAGAATTGTGTTCTAAATAGAGTATAAATTGCAAACAGGTAGGAAAAATAAAACATGGCAGACATGCCGGTGCACCAGTGCAAAGTAGACTACGGGAGTTTTACAAAGTTGGTATACGCTTCACTTAAAGATACTTAACACTAACATAAACTAAACAAGGCAATGGGTAAAGTGTCGCAAATTATGTGTGAAGTCAAAGGCGCGATGGTACTTGACCGCGGACACGCCACACGTTCACATTGTTCCAAACATTAAGTATGTATCTGCTTTAACTTACAACTTAACAAGCACTAACTAGATACTTACAATGTTATCTGAAACCTGATTTATGCTTATACTCGTATATCTTCGTTAAAGTTAAAAGACAAATTAACAGAATTTAAATTTCTTTTTCTTCTTAAAGTGAATCATCTCATCTTTCGAAGTTAGACGATAACTTAAATATAATAATAACGGTAACTTAAACTTACTGGCATTCAGATTTTAATTCCGAATGTACATAGATCATAGCATGGTAACTTTTATCCTTCGTTGTGGGCGATATATCTCATATCAGTAACATGGTCTTTCAATCTTTAGTGAAAACAATGCCGTTATATATATTAAGATCTTATGAAATTGTAACAATTTATGTGATTTCGATGGAGTTTCAACCGAAATCTAAATACAAATATGTTCATGTTATTTCGAGTGTAGGATGTGTTACCTACTTTCTCGCAATAAGAAAGAGAATTGTTGGTTTCGGTACGTTTAAATTTATTGCAAGATATTGACATTGAAGGAAAACTTACTAGAATACATGTCACAAATGCTTTTCCCTCCCATTAGAGAAGGCAGACGGGAAGGGTGGGCGGGGGTGACTAATGCGATAATCTGCTTA
>NW_013527347.1:1309-2192 GCF_000836215.1 Papilio polytes
ACAAACGTTCCAATAATTTGGTAGTAATAACGGATTGAATGCAAACATTTGATTAACCAATCGATGTAAATAATGAATGTAGCGAAATACGGATTGAATACAAAGTAAACAGAGGTCCGGGGGCGAGGGGCGAGCGGAGAGCGGCGGGCAGTTTGTCGAGCAAAGCACAGCAGTTGTTTGCCACGCATTTAATTAATTAAGTTAGTGGTAGGAGTAGTTTGCGTCGTGTCCGGCGTCCGGACATCACAATACGACTCGGATGTAGACATGTGTTGAAGGCATTTTCGATAAATTTAATATTAGTTTGTGGTGTGCGTAGGTGAATAAGATTTTTTTAATTATTTTCTCTTATACGTTGAAAACGACAAAATAAATCTTAACTAGATCAATAAGATGAAGACTATTTATAAATAATTTGTCTTATAATTATGCTTCATTTTTGAAATCTTTGACAAATATGACGTTTCCTTTATCTGGGAAAATAATAAAATGTAAAGTCCCGTAGAGCAGCACTCCAGCATTGTGCCGGCTGCAGAGTATTGCAGCCGCGAGCGCGACGCGAAGCTCTTGTACGTTTTCAATTTAGATGAAAGAAAGAGCAGAGCGCGGCTATTCATTGTTCGCAAACAATTGCTGTTTTAACAAACAAATTAAAGAGAGACGGGAGCGGCTCTGTACAATGTTGAGCCGCGCTTGTGCAACGGACTGAGATTCTCACGTTGTTTTTACAACAATTCTTATCTAGTTTAGACTTAGTACCACATCATATCGATGATCGACACAATGAACTTAACTAATAAAATTAACTCTCATCGACCTTATCATAGTTTCCTTATTTAAAAATGTACGAAATTGATATTCACCTGGACAAACAGTAGAAGTG
>NW_013527348.1:0-824 GCF_000836215.1 Papilio polytes
TCAGACGAAACGAGGACTTAGGTAGTTCCACTTGACGCCTGTCTTAGACAAGATATTGTTGTTTCTGGCGTCTACCATTGTTTCATTAAAATAACTAACATTGGTTAGTACTCGTATATATGTATGTACATACCGAATTTAAAAATAAAAATGTATTATAATATTATTCACACTTTAAAACCAACTGAATTCCTTTTAGCTTAGAAGGTAAACCTAAGAATATACATTGTAAAAAATATAAAAATATCGTGTTACTTGAATTCTTGAAGGATTTTTTGTGTTACTACCAATTTATAATATTAGATACAAAATTATCTGGAGTACGTTGGGCGGGGGTCAACGACCGATTGCAATAATCTTATAATTTGTAAGGTGATAACAATAATGACGGTAATACGAGTGTTTGCATTTCTGCTTGCCACCAATCACTGCTCACTGCTCACTGCTTACTGCTTACTGCTCTGCTCACGCATTGCTACTCTGGGCTCACAATCAGAAATAGAACTTAACAGTTTATAACCTTTTAAACGTATTCCAAGTAGCTTTTCCTTCCTATCCTTTCCTCATAAGAAAGAAAAGAAAAGGCAAAATCAGCTCATAAACTGTTGGGCTTAGAAAATTGGATTCTTGCATGGATACATATGATGAAAGAAGTTGTAAGTGTTTTAAGCTTTCTTCATATTTATCCTGTAAAGGTTGAAAAAAGGAGTGAATGTATGTTTTGAACTTTTAAACTCAACGCGTACGAAGTCGCGGGCAACAGATAGTATAATAAATTCGTTCACTTGTGGATCATTGGACAGCGGCGCGACGGGAGGCGGCGT
>NW_013527349.1:0-2005 GCF_000836215.1 Papilio polytes
GTTTCCATACAGGAATTTTGGTAGTAGAAACGACACTTATTCTGTTATTAAAACTAAATAAAATTTGTGCAAATGTTCTTTTGGTTAGGTTAAATGGTTTGAAGAAAGGTTGGTAATTTATAAATTTTTATCCGCTAATCGCTCCGCTCAGTAGTGTGGTTGAGGTCTTAGTCGATTATGTCGGTGTTTACCCGGTGTTCCTTAAGACGGTGGGGTGGTTAGGGTTCACGCAATATCACGATTGTTTGTGTACTTGTCTATACCGCATTCTTTGTTTCTTGCACGCAACATTGTTAATTCGTGTTTATTGCTCAAATTATGAGTTGGAAAGATTAATATGTATACAATTTGAGTGTTGGATGATTTTTACTAATTTTCGTTAAATTTACTTGAAATTATTTGTAAGTTAAATTATTTAAACGTCATTAATCTGACTGTAAAATTATAACCAACTAGCTGTTGCTCGCGACTTTGTCCACGAGACATTAAAAACGTCTATGTTACTCAGCGATAACATAGCTTTCTAATGGTAAGAGGATTTTTGAAATCGGTCCAGTAATTATTGAGTTATATCAAGACATACAAAAATACAAATCTCTCCACTTAGTATGGATTATAGTATGATTAGTATGGATATGTCTTTTTTTCTTTCTAAATATAGCAAGCTTTTATATTCTATTTTAATATTTTATACTCACATTATCGACGCCAGAATGAAATGTTTTTTTTTCTAATAAAATAATTTTCTTCAGTTGAGTTGACAACCCTAACTTGAGTTTGTCTTTATCTTCCCGCAAAGACATCTTTAAGGAAACTCAAGGGTCCTTTTGAAGTGTCTCGGAAGTTTTCTCACTCAATAAACCCCTCTTTCATATTTATTTTATTAACATTTATATAAAGACAAGTTAGCCCTCTCAGCCCTTTTCAAATTCGAATTAGATTTTTTTAAAATTCAACATCCGGTGAAAGTATAACATTAACTAAGATAAGAATCTTATTAAGTACTTTCTACGTTGTTATAGCTTTCTTACTATGAAAAAAATAATAAGAAAAAAGTCTTATTAGAAGATTAATATAAGAAAGCAATTCTCCCTTTAGATGTATGCACCTAAACTATATGTATATCGTAAAAGATTTAGAAATAAAACTATTTTAACGGAGACATTATGTAATGACAAAATATGTACAGAAACAGACTAGAAAAAAGTGATGTCGTCGACAATGTGTTCTAAATTTGAATTATTTAATTTCTTCTTCTTTGCTAATGGCTTGTCTCTAGTAATTTGTAAAAACTCCTTGAACATACCGGCCACCAAAAGACTACAGTCTTTTCAATAACTGAAGACCGGCCACCGTGAGGGAAAATCTAAAAATGTTCTTGATTTTAGTGACAGTTGTTTCTTCTTTTTACCTTAACTCATTTCACCATCACAACTTATACTAATAGCTGTTGTCTGTTCTCTGTGTTGTTATTAACCTTTATGTTGGTGATACATGTTCTCCCGTGTTCGGTGGTGGAAATCTCGTTTGCTTTATTAAACTGATGAAATCTGTGCTTTGTAACTTCTCATAAATGTGTAAATTCCTTAATGCTGCAATGAATTATTTCCGATTTCATCTTCTAATGTTGGTACTATTCTAAACTTTGTATTCTCTTGAATCTTCTCCTTAATATATTTGTGTGAACATACTCTTCCACCTGTAAATCAGTGTTTTTCTAATTCTTCTTCAAATCTGATTCCAGGCGTCATTTATTTGTTAGCATCTTCTCTAGTTTGTATTTGGTTCTGAGACATATCTCTGTAAATCACTTATCTTTATATTAAGTATACTTGAATAACTTGTTCTAACAAATATTTGCCATCCAATCTCCTTTAAAATTCACAATCTTCTATGTAAAGATGTAATAATAGATGATACCCAGTCAAAAAGTTCTTGTGAATATAAAATGTCTTACTAAATTTGCAACCAGGATAGGGAAACTCAGGTAAGTGGACTGTATTAT
>NW_013527350.1:0-2114 GCF_000836215.1 Papilio polytes
CATAACATGTTTGATGGGTACCGTGCTACAGCCTTTTTGCAATAAAATATTACCATTCTAGGAACTTTAAGAAATTGAATAAAATTGTGTTAAATGTTTACAAAACATTATACCAGCAAGTAATACATTTTTGTATCAAACAGACACCCATGTATCGTTTGTGGGTACTCGCCCTTTGATGTACCCCTACGCTACAGTAAACCAAAGGCAATACAAGTCTTTATTGTGACTATAAAAATCGTAACTGTATGGGTGTATGTTATCCTATCTATTATTTTTCAATTTGGCGTGTTGAAAATTAGTCAGAAAGTAATAATTTGTTCTTCTATCTATCACCCCGTACATTTACCATATCTCAATGTTAAATCTAGCCTCGTCATTTCCGCTAGGAGCACACATTCGGCCTCCAAACTCAATGTATCGCGTGCAATGGAGTACAGCGGGTCCCTGACCCAGCGCAATGTCAATGTCGGCACATTTGTGCTACTTTAAGGCCACTGTACACGGAAGACTCCAGTCGGCTGCTTCAAGCAGATGGCAAGACGGCAGCATATTTAGAGGCAATCGTACTATCGCTGTTGATTGTTTGATGCCGTCCGTATATGGTAGTCTTTACCTGTGCTCTTCTATGAGAGATATCTACACTAGCGTATGAATGAAATTAACGCACATTATTTCTTGCTTTGTTACACCATGTTCCCTTAACCACTGCTTTTTTTCACTGCTGTAACATTCGTACGGAAACAAATTGGTACATTTTTCCTTTTTATATTTCATCAGTGGAAAAGCGCCGTTACAGGTAAAATTCGAGTCTGTTTGAACTAGGTTCGAAGTGTCACATTACAATTATAATTGAAATAATATTTAATAATATACAATTACGCATACTCAGAGTATATTTAGCCAACAATATTACGTAATTATGAAATATGTAATCATGTTTCACACCTGTTCTTTCATATTTATTGTTGGTAATACTTTACCAATGAAAATAACAAATAGGCAAACAACAATGTATGGCCTTAATATAAAACAAAGTAATAATTAATTTTTAAACATAGAATTTAGTTACTTTGTTAAGTACTTTTGTCATATAAATACTAAATAACGTTAAGTAACATAAAATATAATAAGGATAGTGTAGTTTAATTTTTTTTAAATTGTCTATCAGTGCCCAGTCAAGACGGACTACTTACTAGTGCAACATATTTTGCTTTTTATAATACAATAACCTTCATTTACATAATTGTGTCTGTTGTATTACAAATCAATCCTTAAAACAAGATTAGTTAGATTACAATAAAATTATGTTCTTGACCTGTTTTGTTGTTTACATCTTGGCATGATCACAGGTTTCAGTTTAATGATACTCGAAACTATATTACCTGGTCTATTTATACCTTGAATTATCTAGAAATTTTGAACAAATGCTTGACTATTCATTTTTTATAAGGTAGAACAAAGTCCATAAATCACTGACTGAAGAGTAATTGACTAAGATATAGTGCTTCTCAGTACTGCAGGCGATCAATACGAACGGTGCTGTAGAAAATTCAGCTCGAGAACTTAGATTGACAATTTTTTAGTAGCAAGAGGAAAGATTGTCAACATCCTCATTAATTAGAATGAAATCACAATAGACCGTAACGCTTTTCCGCTACACTCTTTTGTGATACCTTCAAAAAGTCTAAAGAAAAACTTTTTTTTTAACCTATTTGTATTTCGATAAAGTAGGTTTAGACTTCGTTTCATTTTACGTTGGCATTGCATCACACATTGAGTTAAACTCGTGGTTACCAGAAAGAAACGATAATTTAAATAAAATCGTCCACATCAAACACTTCGGCATATTATATACTAGCTTTCGCCCGCGACTCCGTCCTCTGGTATAAAAAAAACAAAAGTGAGTAGTCTATGTGTTATTCCAGACCATCCTCTACATCTGTATGAAATTTTTTCATTGAAATTCGTTCAGCCGTTTAGGCTACAAACTCTAACAAACATCCATCCATCTAAACTTTCGCATTTATAATATTAGTATGACTAGTATGTTATGATTGAGTAGTTCTCATCTAAACGATTTTTTTTTTGTGACTGATTTGTCACTGTTTGCC
>NW_013527351.1:0-592 GCF_000836215.1 Papilio polytes
CTCGCTTTCGACAGTTTTAAAACTCAAAGCATTCAAACACTTTTACCAGAAAGATATAAATCTTTACCAACAAGAGCATACGGAGTGAAGTGAGCCGCGATCGTTTGTAATTTGCAAGCTTCAATCCGTAGTCATAAAGCGAGCCAACTTTACGGAGTCAATATAATTGGCAGTGTTTAAACTGAAGGCAAATAATTAGTCCCCGCGCCGCGCCGCGCGGCCCACGACCGGACGATGTCATTTTCTCTATTTGCACTAACAACTGGATGTTGGGGTGTTATTCTGTTATTTTTTAAACATGCGGTAAATATTAAATCTAAAATATTTGGGGTTAAAACGAAAACAGGAGTCCTTTACAACAGATCTTATCTTTATCACCTACTAGTTGTTTCCCTGCGGCTTCATCGGCATGAAATTATAAAAACTTTACTTTATTTATGTTTACATTTGTCAAATTCTCAAGTGCAAATGTCATGTCGAAAAGAAAAAAAAATTTTTTTCGTTATATGAAACAAGACAGCTTCCAGAATACAGACTCTGGAGTGTAGCCACGTAGCCTCCATCCCCAGTCAGCCCGCCACCCTGCGGGGGG
>NW_013527352.1:0-741 GCF_000836215.1 Papilio polytes
CATCATAGTCATAGTCATAGTAATATTATAAATGTGAAAGTTTGGATGGATGGATGTATAGATGTTTGTTAGAGTTTGTAGCCTAAACGGCTGAACGGATCTGGATGATATTTGGCATAGATGTAGAGGATAGTCAGGAAGAACACGTAGCCTACTTGCTTTTGTTTTTTCTTAATCCACGCGGACAGAGTCCCAGGCAAAAGATATATAATATAAATATTCGTCTCGTGATATATACGGGACCCTCGTTGTATGCACTTGTGCGTTTTCATTGAACTTGTCCGACGTGGGGCGGAAGGAACGCAGCCGATTGAATCAGATATTTGGCGAGACAGGTCGACGACATGTAATTCAGTTTATGGATATCCCGTCTGGATATCTAGATATATCTTACTTCTATCTAATATTAAATGCGAAAGTATAGATGGATGGATGTTTGTTAGATTATGTAGCCTAAATGGCTGTACGGATTTCGATGAAATTTGGTATGGATCCAGAGGATAGTCTGGAAGAAGCCATAAGCACTTTTGTTTCTAATTCCACGCAAACGGAGTCGCAGGCGAAAGCCAGTTTATAATATAAGCAAGATAGAACAATTCACTAGAATAGTAATAATGTCGATACGGTTTTGTACGTGAGAGTGTTTGTTGGAATTATACTTGCATTAACGTTTTGCACGCTGCAACTGTCGAGCTATGTGAAAGTGAATCGAAGATGTACAATAATTTAGTATTTGTGAAA
>NW_013527353.1:0-673 GCF_000836215.1 Papilio polytes
ATTCCGTACAAATCTTACTAATATTATAAATGCGAAAGTTTAGATGGATGTTTGTTAGGATTTGAAGCATAAACTGGTGAACGGATATCGACGAATTGTGGCATAGATGTAAAGGAAGATTTTTTTAATCCCACGCGAACGAAGTTGCGGGCGAAAGTTAAATACTAACTTGCTCGCGGTTTAGTTAGCGTTAAATTTAAAAAACGTATATGTTATTCACAGATAACGTACCTTTTTATTGAAAGAATTTTTGAATTTAAATTAGCAGTTTTTGAGTTATTCCAATGCATACAATACAATATTAGTATAGTTAAAAGAATAAAATCATTTCAAAATAAAAATGCAATTTTATTTTAATTTAATTTTACTCCTTACATTAATAATCTTACTAATAATAAACGCAAAAAGATGAATATAATTTACGTAATTTAATTATAAGTTTTTACATTGAAGTGACATCGGAGCGAATGTGATGAATGAAATGTGACAATTGACGTCACGTGTCTCAAGCCAACTCCGGTGCGTTTTAGTCGAACGAAAATTATCGTAATTTTATTTGATTACTTTTAGCTTATTGGTTAAATATTTTTGACCCAACATTTTCTTCTGGTTATCTTATAACAAGTAGATATATTTAAAAAAAAAGAAAAAAATGCATATTTCGTATTGCTGA
>NW_013527354.1:0-1153 GCF_000836215.1 Papilio polytes
ATCAGTCGCATTCATACCGTCTTCTCATTTACACCCCTATCTAACAGAAACGTGGTGCCACTTCACGCCTTTCTTCTGTGTAGTCGTCTGTGGTGTCGTATTACACCGGTCGCTCCGACCCATTCGTGCGAAGATGTTAAAGCAAGCTCTACCACTGTCAAAATATATGAAATTCCATCATTTACTTTACTTATACATTAAAGAGGTTACAAAAGCTATCCGAAATGATTTTTCGCTTCAGTTACAAACGTTGTTTTATATTCGGTTACCTGGTTACGCAATCAAATTAAACGTGTACAATTTTACGCAGTAAAAGCACCAAATATGATGCAAGTAAATTAATATAAATTCGATAAAATTTTAATTGAGTTTCCGCCACGTAAATTATAATTAAATTAACTCTCTGGAATGCCAAAAAACACTTACGCCCGCAATATAAGTATGTATGGTACAAAAATGGTCATGTGCTAGTACGTAAAGAAGACAACGATAAAATCATTAATATACGCTGTCTCGAGGACATCGAAAAGCTATCTAATCACCAGTAAGAAAAAAAAAACCTATAACAGTTACTGCATTAATCAGGTTGTGTCGTGTAAGTGTAAAAAGTAACAATAATAGCTCTGTAAATTTTGAAATATAGTGGAATATAGATTTGTATAAGAAACGTTGGTGTAATCGCTTAAAATATAAACTGTAATGTCACATAAACAATAACACTAAAAAATTATTAGATTAACTACATCTTCCTAATATAATACTAATCGTTTGTGAAATGCCTGAGTTTTAGCTTGTACGATAACATATTACTCGCGAATCATAAATAAAAAGGCAAGGTATACTGAAATTTAATATTAACATGTTTTGTTAGTCGCGCAGGTTGAAATTCTCTTGTAATTGGTTGTTTTCTAGCTGTCTATTGCCTTACTGTTCTAATGATAAGGTGTTGTACACACTGAGTGAAACACAAGCTTTTGTGACTAAATTGTATTCATAATACGTAATTAATATGTTACTGTAATTAATGTGACACGCCTAAAAAAAAAAAAAGACTGTAATGTAACATTTAATATGTAAAAGTAAAATAGGTGTATTAAGTTACTTTTTTATAATTTGATAATTTTCAAAAAAAAAAAAAAAAATCAAAACATAT
>NW_013527355.1:0-646 GCF_000836215.1 Papilio polytes
CTGGAAAATTGTTCACTCCTCGTTTTAAGGTATATTATATTTGAAGGAAATAGAAAATTTAATTTGTCAGTCGACTGTTAGTTGAAACTCAACAATGATTTCTTTATTGAACTATCTTGCAACGAGAGAGAGAGGGAGAGAGAGAGACTGCCACAGAATTAAAATTAATGTAATTTTCTTGATTTCAGTAAACCCACTGTTTATTTATCAGATTGCTTTTTAACTGTCCGAATTACAGTGCTAAAATATAATTCTATTAATACATTACAAACCAAAAAGTGTTGCGCTCAACATCTGTCTTTCAATGAGGTTAATAGGTTCCAAACTTGACAGGGGCTCGGTCTGCGCAAGAACCACAGATCCCTTAAGGGTCGGAAATGTTGTATCTCGTGTTCCGTCTCAGTAATCACCTTTTATCTTTATATTATAACAAAGCAAGGCTTCGGATCTCAAATTTTTCTTAGGTGCCCAGGATTTAAGATTAATTTTATAATCACATAAAAATCTTTTGCTATATAATATTATGAACAAACATAAGTTTAAGAAAGTGGTATATAAATTTTGATCAACACTTATGGTATTTATTGTCCTATTTAATACGTGTGTATTACGCGCTATACATTTGTGAAGAGAAATTCTGTGTTTA
>NW_013527356.1:0-673 GCF_000836215.1 Papilio polytes
GATTTTGAGGTGTGCAACTAAACAGTTGAATTGGCTGTGAAACAATAGACAATCGCACAATAGTTGTGCGATTGTTCAGTAACATGTGTGGCCGCTCGAAGTGTCTATAAACATCGTTTATTGTTTATACATTGCATATGGAATCTGAAGAAAAAAAACTATGCAAAATAAAAATTACATTGGAAAAATGATTTCTTCATTTTTCTGCGTGTATCGGCACAGTATGTGCTTTTTCACATATTTCTATCAGCCGTCATATCTGAATTCACTCCCTTAAGCATATCCTCTTTCACACAATCCATCCATACTTCGTCTTTCGTTGACATCAAAACTCATTCAAAGACGTATATCGCATAGCAGGGTACATCATTTCCTAATAAAACGGAAATAACGTCCCCCATCGGTCACAGGAGAATGGCTCCTAATGACACAATCATATCGAACGTAGATTGATGACCGGGGTCCGAAGCGTATTCGATTGCATAGAGATCGCACCGCTTGTTATCGATATGAAATATCACCTCACTACGACATTTAATATCGGTATTTACTGATGTATCGATACATTAACAGTAAACAGGTAACATTTTCACTGACCTAGTTTCTTCGAGAGATTTTAAAAGTAATTTTTTCGATGCAGATCAGAGCCCGATATCTTGATTCTGTTCAGTTT
>NW_013527357.1:0-560 GCF_000836215.1 Papilio polytes
TGTGACGTGCGTTGCGACAGGACGCCAAGGCTGACACTCTCCGAGTTTAACTCTGAAATGATTCAAATGTCAGAGTAATTGGCATTTACTTTCAAAAAACAAGCTTCTCGACATATACAATCCCAGTTGAGGTTATGTGAATAACTGCTTTCTAGATAGAAATATCTAACACTAGTTGTTGCTCGCGACTTCGTCCGCGTAATAAATAGTAAAAAGATATAGCCTATGTTACTCACACACAAATTACTTTTCTAACTGTGAAATTATTTTTAAATCCGGCCTAGTAGTTTTTAAGTTATTTTAATACATACAAAAATAACAATATACAAAATCTTTCCTCTTTATAATATTAGTATAGGTAGATTAATTAAAAATCTCAATAGATTTGTTATCATTTATACCCAAGATGACAAATGTATTGTCCGTTTTTCGCGTAATTTATAACACAGAGGTCAACGACCCATGTCCGTTACCAAGCAATACTCTAAAATGTCACTTTTCTTTTGTTATTTAGGAAATTGATAGGCGAGTGACGGCGTTACCTCAACTGAACCACGAGA
>NW_013527358.1:0-1528 GCF_000836215.1 Papilio polytes
CCGCCACATGTCGCGCACTTGAGTCCACTTTTTGTAGCCCCAGCTATGGGAACCGATCTGTAGCGAGTTATACGATCGGTTTATCTCACTCAGCTCAAATCTACAGCGTGTTTAATTAATTTAACGTAAAGTTACTTAGTAAGGCTTTTATTTATTCTTATTACTAGCTTTCGCCCGCAACTCTGTCGGCGTGGAATAAAAAAAAACAAAGTGAGTATCCTATGTGTGTTTCCAGACTATCCTCTACATCTATGCCAAATTTTATCGAAATCCGTTCAGCTGTTTAGACTACAAACTCTAACAAACATCCATCCATCCATCTAAACTTTCGCATTTATAATATTAGTATGATTATTTAATACTTTTTGCATAAATTTAAGTATACTAAGCTACAATATTTGCGCGGCAATTTAGTTACTAGTCGATTTCGCCACCCATTTCTATCAAATTATCAAAGTAATTCCTTCAAAATTACGTTCTTGAAGAACAAAAAACTCTACAATTTGTTTTTTTTTTATTTATAAGGAACCCTCTTCTATGACGTCATAACAATTTCCTGCCAAAAGATCATGAAAATCTGTATATTTATTTAGGGATACATTATTACAACATTTTCAATAAATTAAACATTATTACTAAAAGCATCTAAGGTCGTATTTATTACTATAAATAGACGATTCCAGATATATTGTGATATCATAATGAAATCTATATTCCCATAATATTAAAACGTGATACAAATAAAATTGTAAATTTAATCCACTATTACTACAAATACGAAGTCAGAGTGGTATTAAATTATAATTGAAAAGGTTTTATTAGAGGCTTAGCGGGTGGAATTAGGGTTGCCACTTATGACCCGACTTCAGCGTTGCAGGGTGCATAATCTGGATATGTATACAACTTTGTATTTTTTTCTTCTGCTTAGAAAATCGTAATGATTTTTTTTTCGTAATATTCTCTTTATGTGCGTCTCCTCCTCCGTCGTATAAGGGTAGGCAACGCATCTGCAATTGCGGATGTCTATGGGCAGCGGTCGCTTCGCCATTTTGGCGGTTTCAGGTGGCCGCTTGCTCGTTTGCCACCTCATGTTATAAAAAAAAAAAATTGTTATGGTGTCAAAGGTCGACTATAGTCGTTTCTTTTCTGCCAGTGTCCGTAATTTAATTGAAAGTTGGCAGCCCTGGAAGGAATAGGGTATCGATTGTAGAGGCTTCCCGTGGCTCCGGACGCAGCGGGAACAAACAAAAATTTTTATACCCACCGCTTAGGGCAGTAGAATAAATATTTTAAATTAAGATTTATAACTCCTTAGCGTCGTGGGCGCATCTAAAAGTAACGAATTTCATCAATGACTTATGTTCATCGATAAAAATTCTTCAATAAATGCCTTTATAGGTTAGTTTTAAGTCAATTCATTGTTTTTGGGAGGTTATTATTCCTAATGTTTGTAATTAACCTAACGGAATAAGTAAACAAAACTCAGATGTCTACTTAACAAGGTATTGCATGATTTAATGTTATTATG
>NW_013527359.1:0-3149 GCF_000836215.1 Papilio polytes
TATGAAAATAGCGCACAGCGCATAGTGCATAACGCATATCGCTTATCACGTCTTTGATGAATGGGCCGGCTCGCCCGGTGGAATACCACGACCACTCAGAAGACAGGCGTGAAAGCAATTCCGCATTTCGTCTGATGAGTTTGGTGCCCGAGGCCCAATTTTAGTCCCTTTCCCTTTACAACCTTTTCTTAAGAGGAAAGGATGGAAAGGAAAAGTGGATTTGATGCTGGAGGACACGCATAGGAAAGGGAAATGTCCTTTTTATGTGCATCTCCTCCTCCGTCAATTAAGGGTAGGCAACACATCTGCAACTGCGGATGTTTATGGGCAGCGGTCGCTTTTCATTTCGGTGAATTCAGGTGACCGCTTGCTCGTTTGCTACCTTATGTTATAAATGTTTGTATCCTACAAAACTTTGTTCAAAAATTGAATAAATAAACGAACGAACGAAAAGTACAAAACACCAACAACAATGAAAACGGAGAGAACTACTACCAAAACACCAAAGAGTCTCGGGGACCCGGAAAGTATATGTGTGGCGAGACATTCTTCTCAACATCGTGTGTTAATACAACATGGTGTATTAAATTTAAAACTTCGTCGATTGTCAGCTACTCCATTAATTTTTCCAGCGCCCGTGGGACTGTTTTCCTTTGTGTTTCTTGTTGCCCTTTTGTTTTTACCTTGTTTTTTTGACATTTTTCCTGACAGAATCCAACCTAAGTGAGTTTTTTGTGCAATCATCCCTACCGAGCTTCTCAATAGACCATCATCTATAATTTTTGCGTATACTTCGGCCCCAAGCAAGATTTCTATATTTTTTGGTAGACTAAATGTGGGATCTGCTAGGGCAATTGTTTCTCACCACCAACGGTTCCCGCCTTGTCGTGGCGGTGGGGCTCAGTAGCCGCGGTACGTCGAGGGTCTCCGGACCGCGGTGAAGCCAAGAGGAACCATGGCCGGCTTAGCGTGGCAGGTCACGCCGGTCGGCCAACCGGCTGGCATGTCCTGCGACGCCGGTCTAGTGGGAAGGTCGCGCTCAGGCACCCACCCTGGGCGCGCCTCTTGGGCACTGCTGGCCATTTTAAAATAAGATACATTAAAACAAAACTAAGAGGGTAGACAAATATAATAACAATAACAAATTCTAAATTAACCTGCTCAGAATATTTAAGTCCAGCGCAATACACTCAGACCGATACAATTTGGCTGCCGAAGGACCATTTGTTTGTATCCTACAAAACTTTGTTCAAAAATTGAACAAGTAAACGAACGAACGAAAAGTACAAAACACCAACAACAATGAAAACGGAGAGAACTACTACCAAAACACCAAAGAGTCTCGGGGACCCGGAAAGTATATGTGTGGCGAGACATTCTTCTCAACATCGTGTGTTAATACAACACGGTCTCGCCACAGCGCCATCTGTTAGTGCGTGGCAAAAACGACGCCAACAATAAAAAAAAAGATTCATGACTGATTTTACACAACCTACTAAATTTTAAGTGAACTGTCAAACTAATCTAATAACTTATTTAGACAAATTATAATGTTTCCATAATGATGGCACCTTGTTGTTTATCCCTTTCCCACATGTATTTTTTTTTATTTTACTTGAGAAAAATAAAAGCCCACTGTTGTACAACTCTTTCATGCAATGTCGTGCATTACGCCATGTCGCCTGATCTGTCTATTTTTTAACTACAAGTGTATGATGATGATTATTTCTTTCACTTTAAACAAGATTTCATTTCTTGATAAGTTTTCATCTATGTAACAATATTGGCAGATGCTAATTATGACAAATTATGACGTAAGCTGTCAGAGTAATGTATTAAAATAATTTAAAAGAATGATAAATTTGTCAATGCTGCTGGTTGTGCTATGCGTGTCGGGCGACGCGAGCGCGGCGAACGCGAGGCGCGTTTCAGGCAACAAAACAACATACGGGTTTTTTCGTGAAGTGGTGCGTGGCACAGGCGGCGGGGCGGGCGGCGCAGGCGGCGCGCGGCGTGTGTTCGGCGGTGCCGCGGCGCAGCTCAGTGAGTTCCCGACGGCGTGCGCACTGCTGGACCGCTACTTCGCGACGCGGTGCTCGGCGGCCGCTCTGGCGTCGCATTGGGCGCTCACCGCGGCGCACTGCATCTCGCCGCTCGTCGCCTACGTAAAGTACAACACGCGCCGCCCAGCGACGGAGGAGGGCGATGTCTCTGCCGTCCACTACCTTTACCGCCACCCGGAGTCAGTTGTGTCTCTTTTACATTCTAGTTTGCGCCCATATTTAAACACATGCTTTTTATTTTCTGTATTGTTCTCGTATCGAACGTTATTACGATGCTAGAAATGACGACAATAGTATGTAAAAGAGAGAATATCGCACATGTGGACACACCGACGTGTGCAGGTACCGCGTGGTGCAGGAGGACGAGGGGTACGGCATGGACGTGACGGTGCTGCACAACGATGTGGGGCTGGTGCGGTCGCGGGACGAGCTGCGCCTGCGCGCGCCGCTCCCGCACGACGCCCTCGCCGCGCTGCGCAGATACGACCCTGGAAATCTCATGGATGCTGAAGTTCAAGTAACCAAAAGATTTTTGTCTAAACCTTAGAAACCTTATTTTTAATAATTTCCTTTAGTTATGGTTATATTTACTTCATACTGCGATTCTACAAATACACTACCTGTGTACGATGTGCAGTAGGAGCATATTTATATGTATGAGTTTATACATATATCCATAAATATGCTACCCCACTGATCGGAACGGAACGAGAATGAATCCTACTCCTGAAGTGAGTAAGCCAACGACAATAGCTATTTTCAAGTAAAGGTATACCATACGTTACAACCTAACTCAGAACATACATACGAGTACATAAATATGTAACACAGTTCACGAGTATACTAGTCTAGTAAGATATGCATTTGCATATCTTACTAGAACAATGTTTAAGAGGATGGGTGAATGGATATTTGTCACTACTTATCTCCAGAACGGCACAATGGATCTCACTGAAATTTGGCATACATGTAGAACATAGTCAGGTACATCACATGGGATAATTGGGCGTTTTTTTTAATTGTTCCTCGCGTAGAAGTCGCGGGTGACAGCTAGTTGTAAACATTAAGAGCCACCCACAGTTTAAG
>NW_013527359.1:5247-7056 GCF_000836215.1 Papilio polytes
TTAACTACGTCGTAGTCTTAGACTCCAAAAATTAAACAAAAAAATGGGACCCACCTGCAAGCATTACCTTTCGGATAAAAAAAAAATTATCAAAACCGGTCCACTAGCGGCGGAGTTATGCCGTAACACACACATAAAAAAAACATATCGACGAAATGAGTACCTCCTTCTTTTGGGAAGTCGGTCAAAAAAGAGATTTTATGACGCATTGGATGGGAACCGGTAATCATTTATTAATGATTTAATTATTAAAAAACGTAAATGTAAAGCTATCATGGTACTTTTAATTAGTTGTATAAAGTTAAATTTGAAAAATTTATTTTGTGCTAGTGATGTATCTAGTTTACAGTTGTCATTATAATTTTATTATCGATATTTTTTGTTTCTCAATGTAATGGGGAGTTTCCACTGTCGATATGCTTGTATAAAACATTAATATCCCTTACATTTTCAAAAACGAATTACACTCTCTTTAAAAAAAATAAGACATGTATGTATATATCGTTAATTGAATCCTTCACATTTTACAGAAACGCACGTGTAAACATAATTCTAAGGTACTTTTAGCAGTCCCACAAACTTGAAATTGTGAATATAAATACAGATACAGATCAACGTATAATTAAAAGGAAAAAAAAATGTAAAATACCGGAAACTGGGTGGATGGATTGAAATTGTTACCTGAAAATTTTTGAAGGAAGGAAAAGGTTTTATCGTAAATTCTAATGTGTCTATTAGGAATGAAGGTAGGTATACAAAATTATTATTTGACAGTTACCCTAGACAATTATTATTTCACAAAAAGAAACACTATACTTAAAGTATTACTTGGCGATGCCTTGCAAATAAAATAAATAAATGTAATTTTGGTGATTATTTTATTTATTTGCTTCCCTTTAGGTAATTTAGGTTCAATGTCAGTAAATGAAAAATTACATTACGAATAATTTTACATTGAGCCTAATTGAAGTTATTTGAAATATGAGATTGTATTAAAAAGGGCCACCCAATCACCCTACATTTAATCGATATCGATATCGAGGTATCGATTATAACAGCCCTTCACTAATGATTTTTGTTAGGTTGGTGCACATGTTTTTTCATTATGTCGGAAAAATTTAAATTGAATATTTTTATCCTGGTAACTTTTTGCCACGAGAAGTGAGTTTGGCAGGTGTCAGACCGAACTTATTCTTTGTTCTAAGTCCCGACTCTGACTTATATGCTCTTTGTAATCAATAAAACGATTTTGATAATTTTATGCGAATAAAGTCGCACGGGAACAGCTAGTAAAAAAATATAGATGAATTGCCAACCTTCTCCGTCAGGAACACTGTTAAAAATTATGTAAAATAAAACACTTGCGCATTTGGAGATTTTTTAATATTAAAGGACCATGCCAAACATGTAGAGGAAGATTTTTTTTAAATAAATAGAACATTTAATTTCAATTACGTTGCTTCATGACGAGTTTACTCCTTCGTAAAATTACATAAACGTGTTACTTTATCCTATGATATATACAAACAGTTGAATTAATACACATTTATACAACACGTAGTATCAGTGTCGAGCCTGTCGAGCCTGTCGAGCCGATCTTCCCGCGTCACTCGCTTCATAACACATACTCGTCAAGTACACCGACACCTTCTGCTACACTTACTTCTTATCTATTAGCTATTTTGAATTGATTACTCTAAAAATTATATGCACTAGATATGTGCAGCACTCACTTTGCCACAAATCATATTACGTCTCGTCCCTTCGCCGATATCCGTACGCCACAACGAGGCTGCCCCGCAGGCCTGT
>NW_013527359.1:9312-9848 GCF_000836215.1 Papilio polytes
CGGTGCCGGGCGGCGCGGAGCGGAGACGGATGGGCCCTCGGCGGCGAGCAGGCCGCGTAATACTGCGTTGCGTCAGCGGGTGCCGCGATCAAAGAAATCAAATTGCCCATATTATTCACTGTTCCATTAGTTACCGCTTGATAACACCCGCTCGGTCGATCGCCGCTGACCACTCCGCCACTTTAAGATATCAATAGAGTAATGATTTGAGATATGTTAAGGATCCGTCACGTAGGCGATATCTCTATGCACAGAGGAAGTTTTGCAATGAAATAACGTGCTCCGTTACTTCTTCACGAAGCAGATCGTAATTCTATTACAAATGAATTGCCGAAAAACCAAAAATAGTTTACAGTTATCAGTCGAGAATAAAATTTTCAAGCGGTTCGCTTAATATAACATCTTTATTATCTTTTCTTGGCATCCAACATGCAGTGTATTTATGAATATTTTAAATATACTTTGAGAAAATTGTTCCCGTCTTCAATGTAGAGACAATGGCGACCGCGAAATGCAGCGTGTGGGGCGTGGGGGGG
>NW_013527359.1:10002-10752 GCF_000836215.1 Papilio polytes
GTCGCCAGAATGTCACCAGAACTGGGGTTAGTTTGTTATCAAAGTTACCTTAGTTGTTAATATAACATGTTGATAGCATGCAATGAAAAATATTTCACTTTAAATTATTAAAAGTACAGAGCAAAATAAATTAAATTACCAAACGCTTCAACTGTCTGAGGCCTCGCTGCTTTTTATTAGAGAAGTTCAAAGAACTTTTATTTCAATTAATGATTTTATTTTATGTTTTAAGTTTCATCAAGTGAGGGCGCGGCGGGCCGATGTGATGGCGATGTCTGCGTGGGAAGACGATGGGGACGACCTTCTTGGCTTGCCGAGCCGCAGGCGAGTGGTGACCTCACAGTGCCACGACCCAGGTAAGTCAGTAGGTAAACATGTGGAACTTTAAAAATTAAATATTGAAAGGAAGCGTTACATCATAATACACATTGCGAATATAAAGGTTATTCACAATTCATATCGTCCCTCGAGCGCCGTTTGCTATGCATATGTGATTTTATTGATAATTAGGACAATGTGGAGTGCTTATCCGCTATGGCAGTAGCAGCCGCAAACACTACGAGCATCTATTGTCGTAATTCTGTATTACTATTCTGTACCAACATACATATGATGCCTGTGTTTATTACATGTAGACACAAATCTACCTCCTTCGACTGATACTGATTCTATAAAATATTTAACCTGCACAAAAAGACACGAGATTGAAAGCCCAACTCGCCGATTCGCCGCCGTCGATTGAGAGGTTTA
>NW_013527359.1:10918-11727 GCF_000836215.1 Papilio polytes
CTGCCCATTGGTCGCGCAGGATGATCGGTCGGAAGTCACCTCCAAAACAATGGAATAATTTTGTCAACATATTTCATATAGTTTTGCGAGCGGAATGAAATGTTAGTAATGAATTTCAGTTATTCACTCGCAGTGATACGTCACAAGCGGTAATATTAAGAAAGGATCAGACCATCCATCAGAGGATAATGTAGATGCGGGGCGTGGGACGCGGGGAAAAGCGCGAAGGAGTCAGTGGGGAGGGGAGAGAATACTTGTCAAGTGTCATTGACCACGGAATCGTCTCGCGTTAAAGTTATTCTATAGATATCGCCACGATTAATGTTATTGTAGGCTTGTCGTAGGCAAACACTTTCCTACTTGATGTGAAATTGGATGAATTACTTTAGATGCAAAAAAGTCCATTGTAGGTGGAGGAGTGAGCGCGAGGCGGTCACCGCGCCCCTCGCCCCTAGCCCCTCGCCTCCGACCGCCGGCCCAACACTTATTAGTACCAACGCATTTTGCGATGTCGCGAACTTAACGTATTCAAAATACATATCTTTATTATAGTATTAAGTGCAAAAGATATAAATTGCATATGACAACAATGTGCCTAGTGCCCAGAACGTACTTGTCCAACGCGAAATGCGTTTTCGAACAGACTTCAAAAGAGGAGCTTTACGAGGTTCGTTTGTGACGTCTGAATTTCTTTCCTGGTAAACGGAATTTAGATTACTAAAAACCTTTTTGCGTCGCTAAATGACCAGCTTTCCTGGCAAATTGCGTTAAAAATTATATTTCGGCGTCATACTTCCCGAACCGATGAC
>NW_013527359.1:12837-14929 GCF_000836215.1 Papilio polytes
CTGATACTTCAACATTTACACCGCATTGAGGCTACTCCAGGGGGCATATCAATAATAAGCTTACTTTCATTATCATCTAATAATGTTCTACTGTAATCAACTAGGGTTTCTCAATTCTAAATCTTCTCTGATCGTAAATACATTTTTTCTAAGACTTATGATTAAAACAATCCGGAGTGGACTAGTTGTAGGAAACAGAAATCCATTCAAAATAATAAAATTTAGGATTACGAGACCTATAGCTTACTATTACCTATTACCTACTATTCAGCCGAAGTTTTGTGTCCTTTAATTAACGCATTTCACCCGAGTCTGTTTTGAAAATCAATCAGTTACAAGAATTTTTTGATAACATACAATACTGCTTCAATTTCAACCAAACATTTATTTATAAAGTATAGTTGCCAATTATATCATATTCAATGCACCAAAATTAAACAAATTAAATACATGAAGCCAGACTAGACTAGACCCGCGGCATCGCTTTGGTCAGACGTTTTTTAAATGCACGATTTAACAATTCGTCAGACACGTCGATGTCAATTCGAACTACTACGACATAGGCTACTATAGACATAGGTATTATTGACAAATCTGAAACATTCAGCCGAACAAAACTATTTTCAAACACTTCATTGGTACTCGTAGTTACAGTGTCAACAGTGCTCGCCACACCGGAATTCTTTGCCTTTGAAATGTGAAGAAAATTAGAACCAATGAAGTGTCACCTTTACAAAGAGAAATATGTACAAGTATAGGTTGGTACGTAATACCCACTCGAGATATGAGAACCCACACCAGTGAACACGTCGGGTAGTGAATGAATTTGTTTGGTTAATAATTTGCAGACTGCGATTTGTTAAGCAAATTCCGAACGGATATCGAACACGATTGATCGTTTACATATAGATAGGATGGTATGTTTATTGTATATTTAACAGTGGTAGAGTCAGTTTTAACATCTTAGCACGAATAGGCCGGCACGCCCGGTGTAATACCACGTGAAATGAAAGCAATTCCGTGTTTCGTCTGAGGAGTGTGGTGCCGGAGGCCTAATTTAAGTCCCTTTCTCTTTACCACCCTTTTCTTATAAGAAGGGATGGAAGATGGGATTGGAAAGTGGATTTGACGGTGGAGGAGATGCATAGGAGTGGTAAATATCCTCTTTATGTGCGTCTCCTCCGTCGGATAAGGGTAGGCAAAGCATCTGCAATTGCGGATGTCTATGGGCAGCCGTCGCTTCGCCATTTTGGCTGATTCAGGTGGCTGCTTGCTCGTTTGTCACCTTATGTTATAAAAAAAAATATGTGTGTACTTATGTACAGGAAACGTGTTAAAATGCGCGGACGCACATCGCCGTCACAGTCTAAGCAATGGTTTCGTCTCGCAACACGAACAAACAAAAGGATTAAAATCATAATTTTACTAAATACCGTGGCAAGATGCCATATTATTCGGCGTTTGTCTTCAATGTTTCTTTAAAATGGATCGTCTCATTGGAGTGCCTGCTAGTATCACAGACGGAACACGACACACCTTTGCGATCAGCAAAGTAACTCTTGTTTATAAGGCAAAGTATACTAGTCATTAGATATCATTGTTTCAGCACAAACGCCATTTAAACGTTGAAAAAAACTGATGTTTGTACTAATATAGGTATACTCTTACTACAAATAGGAATGATTTCTATTTAAGTAAATATGTAACAAATAAACTCAAAAAGTACCGGATGGATTTAATTTTTTTTGTCATTAGTTTAGGTTATAAGTTTTTTTAATTAATTTATGAATTCCGCGCGGTTGAAGTCGTGGCCAAAGCTGTATATAAATTAGTGATTAATTTTTCAATAATTAATCGTCAATTCAGTTACAAAGTTTTAAGATGTCAATGTATCATTTTGGGCGGGAAACTACTTCGTCCCATCACCATAATAAGTACATGTAAATACTAATGCAATAAAAACGAACCTGAGTCCAGGAACATCGGCGAAGTCACTTGCATCAAAAAAAGTATTTCACAAGCGCACACAAAATTACGTGACGATATGAGACCGCGCGGAAAGTTCGGGCGGGCGGAGTCTCCCGCGTTACAC
>NW_013527359.1:15947-18649 GCF_000836215.1 Papilio polytes
CTGGCTCGCAGTCACGGCACTAGCGGTTCACCACAGCGTGCCGCCGCCAGCGGGCGTCTGTCGAAGTAAACACAAAGCGGCGCGGAGGTTCGCACCCGGCAACTACAATATATTTATCGCGTTAAAATTATTTATACTATAAACCACTCATCTTTTATGTGTTCTATAAAGTACATAAAACTTCCGGTGTGCCATAAAGGTGAACAGGTTTATTTTTTTTCTTTTAGAGAATCGATGACCACTCCATAAACCTTGTAGAAAAAGATTTATGGGCGCGCATCTAAACATTACTGTCGAGAGAATCGTTCATACCTATAGCCGCAAGCTCCTCATTCGTTTAAAACTATTTATACTGGGTTCCAATCCATACCCTTAACCGTAGAGTATCTTTACATGCATTTTATGCTAAAACTTAAAAAAAAGGTACCAAAAAAACAGTTAAATGTACCCCCGACACATATTTACAGATACCGGCAGTTAGCAGGCGTTAACCCATTACTTACCGCCCCGTAATATTCCAAATCTTTCCCGTAAAATATAGTGATAGCTCCGCGCAGCCGTACACTTTGAGGCCGCGTCTCGCGCCTTGAGAAAGAAGTTAAGTACTGGTGATAATAATTCGCAATGAACACCACCTCTCGGCACTACGAATACTTTATCTATAATTTGATATAATAAAGCGTAAACACACAATACTATGTGGCGTAAGAAGTCAGCAATTGCAGCATATTTTTTAATAACACTTTTTTTAATAAAAAGCCATACACTTACTTTACTTCACTTAATGTAAATAAATTGGATAAAAACCTTAATGTGGGAAAGGGACCATAAGCTACAGGCTGCCAACATAATAAGAGCAAGATTGCCATGGTTTGTTATCATGTAAAGTCATTTTGACATTTGCTATTGATAATTTGACAAATGTAAACAGTAAAATAAAGTTTTTATAACATCAAGCGAATGAAGCCGCACGGGAACAGCTAGTTGAAAGCTTACTGTGGAAGAGAATATTGTCGATGGATGACAGAGACATAAAAGATGAAAGGTGAATACGGCGTGTGCAAAATTGCATGAACAACAGTTGACTGAACATTGCGTTGAATTGATTGGCGCGATAGAGCTACGCCTTTGTCGGATGCTACGTCACATTCATTCTTGTTATAGTTACCTAGTCGATTGGTTACAATGCGAGAGACCTTCGACAATGTAAGTGCTGAATATTGGCTTTAAAGTTAATTGAGATAACATACTAACTTTCCCAATTTACATTTTACTGATAAATACCATTGTGTGTATGTTTTTGGGTATGTTGAGTAATAGGGGCATTAATACAAGACAAGCGGAGTACAATGAAAATCTTAAGGTGCTTTTATTTAATTTCTAAGTTCGACATCGAATTCCTGTAAAGCGGGAGCGGGAGCGGTAGCAAGGTGGGCAAATACATCGAACCGGGCAAGCGTTTTAGGAAGATTCTGATATTGATGGTTTTGATATTGAACGAACGTTATGCATTTCTTTGGCTTCAATCGTGGATAAGGAGCCAGATCGTTGGTAGATGCAAAAGTGTAAAAAGACTTCATTATTATTCATTCATACTTATCCCTTATGGAGGGTCGGCACAGTATGTGCTGTTCTTCCATACATCTCTATCAGCCGTTATATCTGAATCTGAAACCACTTCTTTCTTAAGCATATCCTCTTTCACACAATTCATCCATACTTTCTTCGGTCTTCCTCTTCCTTTGTAGCCATCCACATTCATACTTAACACTTTCTGGTTTATGTCCCTATCGTCTCGTCGCATAACAAAGCCGTCTTTTTACAAAATGTAAAAAGACTTAAAAATAAAACAATAATGCATCATTAGACAGACCCTATTGAGTTTTACAACACTTGTCTAGACTCAGGTTTATTTGTTTTAAATTAACGATTGGAGCCCGACTTTAATTTAAAAAATACCGCACCACCATCCTCCATGATATTAAATGTCGGAAATTTACCAAAATAGTAACATACAACAACCCAAGAGGGTAATGTATGATCTACATAAATACAAAATAAAGAAATTAGAAGAGGAAGCGCGGACAAGTAATATGACCCAATTCTTCCTTTGAGCTACTCAATACGCACTCTGCCGCCGCCGCCGCCGCCCCAGCAAAGCCGCTGCCGCCGCGGATCTGGATCGCAATGTGATACTGTTTAGAATTGCTTTCATCTATTTGATATTCCATTGTAGTTATATTGTTATACAACTCACTGAGAAACACGATAAAAGGAAATTTAATAAGCGACACCTGATATTATACAATACGCTACACACCGCAAGTCTTAGCGCTAGATAGTACTCGTAGATAGGTACAAACACCAATTGTCAGCTGCTTCATTATTTCATAATTTTGTATAATTCAACATTTGCTCTTACACCTACATACCATTGCATTGAAATACCTACTCAAAACATGTTTCTCAACCGTGAACACGTCCGACAAACAATGCACTCAATTTTTATATATTCCCAGAGCGCAACATGTTTCTCCTCCAGCTTTCATATGCACAACACAATGGTAATAAAAAACCAGTAACTCCATGCATTTTGCGCAGATTCTCGAACGTAAATAATAATTGATGTCTTGACTGCTGGGGTCCCTTGAGTAATGTTCTGTACTTCTTTACGAGCTACGTTTGCATCCTAAATATTCAGC
>NW_013527359.1:19822-32290 GCF_000836215.1 Papilio polytes
TGTGTCGAACTCAAACGACGCTAAATCCTTTCATGACATCGAGAGTGCAAATTACCTCCCTAAAAGATCTCGTTATCGTTTATAAAGTATTAATGCCTGCAAGCGATGACGCAGGTATCTCATAAATTTAACAATACAGGGATATGCAGATTAAATACGTATAATAGTTAATATACAAATTTAACTATAAACATGACTGCATAGATCACATGTGTGGCTTTATTGAATGAAACAATTTGCCTTGCCAGTATTGCATGGCTCAGGCCATGGCATTTTAATACTGGCAAGCTTTGACACTATGATTTTTTGTTAACAGTTAATATTGGAATTGAACACAATTAAAGTTATAGTTATATCGACCTCTCACCGCTGCAGTTTCCTTGTCCACGCTTTACTCGAGTGCGAGCGCGGTGAGAGATAAGGAGCGCGGGAGATCACAAAGGCCGCTCGTCTTCAGCTCGTAAAGCAGTACTTACGCGTTGCTCCAGATTTGCTCTAATCTCTACTTCATTGAGCATTGACGCTTCGACGTCGCGTCGCTCACTTGAATATAAATTTCAGGGCGAAACACATCGTGTGAAAGAACTTGAAATACCACTTGTGTGCCTCGGAGAAATTTTTTTTTCTAGGCTGTGACTGCGGCTACAGTTGCGGTGATAGTGGGGTGGGGGAGGGGCCAGCGGGGGCGCTATTCATCGGCATTTAGATTAAAACCTTTGTGTATTGACGTGTTTAAAAAGTATTGCATTTGAATTGGATTCTTTGAAGGCTCTCAGTTGTGAGACATGTTTGCAGGTACAAGGGGATGTGAGGGGGCGCAAACGCCGGTGTGCTCTGGCATCGTGGAGCGACGCCTTTTTTGACTTTCATTTATTTTACACTTGCGACGAGGTTAAAATTATTTCATATTAAGAAATGTTACCAAATAGATGCTGCGTTAGTAAATTATGTTGATAGAGGAGTGCTGCATGCAATACAATGTTAAAACAACACTTGTCTATGCAAGTGTTGTGATGACGGAATATCCCGGTAAGACGGTATGCCGATGCTGAATGCTGTGGGCGATGCATCGCTTTGATACAATGCACCGCTGCTGTGTGGTGCATTGCGCGCGTTTGCAACTTGCGACAAATTGTCTAATACGTAATGATCTATTCAATTTCTATTATTATACACAACTGTCATCGTTTGTGCCAGTAGCTCAGTTCGGTCCTCGCCGTGACTTGCCGCTGCTGAAACATATTTTGTACTCTAGTGGAACAAAGGGTCACTCTATATTCATTTATTATTTTGAGAAACGCAAAAAGCCTTATTTTGAAATGTATTATATATCGGATAATTCGGACGAGCCTCTTTGCGATTCTCTCCCTGCCATTGTACTCAGACTAACTGAGATGAACGTAATGCGATTACCCGCTTTGTACATTTGCCGAGGGCCGGGATACGGAGCTTATAATCATTTTCAATATCATGTCTCTTTTGCTACAGCAAGTATTCAATTTAATATTTGTACAAGTTCACACAAGTGTGGGCAAGAGTTCCGCCGATCGCCGACAACACCTCGCATTTGTGTTCATTTCAACTAAGTAATAAAATAGTCGAAGACAAAGCGTGCCACGGACAAGAGATCTGTCTATCTTGACTTCGGTGGAGCTGTAAGTACGTACGAGTATTAATAACATAAGTATGTATGTGGTAAAGAGTAATGCGCCGCGCCATTGATCCGCAATGTAACAATGTTTAATTCATGAGGTTATTTCGCTTTCAGCTGAAAGCGATCAGATTACGAACAAAACTTCGGAAGCCATTAAATTCAGGAGAAAGATGTATTTTCCGCAAAACGGCACATTAAATTTTCCATTACGAGAAATTTTGGAATGTTAAAAGTTTTGCACATTTCGTAAAGAAATGTTAATTTATGTCTTTTATTATTTTGTGTTTATTTCTATACATGTTGCGTCATTAATTGTTTAACTTTTTAAGTGTGATACAAATATCGGGTACAATTGAAATAGAGTCGCGCTGCGCTGTGCGAGAGATACACCTAACTTAGTTAACTTTGAAGCAATTAGCCAAAGCTCGGGCGCCACGGCCGCTACTCTCGATTACATCTGATATAACTTATCGTCACACATTTCTTATGTATTTAACATAACAAAGACCCCCTCACCTATTGACAAGATTTTTTCCAAAATCATTTTTTTTGTAAGTTATCGTTTTTTAATAAACGTAAATTGAATTACCATAACTAATGTAACCAAAATTGTATTAAAATTATTTCTTATTCCAGTCACGTTTTAAGAAAAAGAATTAGGTTATATTTTAATGCAGAGTCGCGCTTTTCATAATAAGTCCGTGTATTTGGACAAACTTAAAATTCATTGCGAGCCCGGACTTGATTTAATAACGGCCTTGTAATGTTTGTGTCCTTAAATGTAGCGGGGATTTTAAAATTAGCTTTCTTTAGCTTTGTTAATATTTTAGGTAAAGAATGTATTTTTTTGGGAAATTTCAACCGAAACACCGAACTTCAGAGCGCCTCCTAACACAATTCACTTTTTTCCAAGTTTAAGCAAGTAGTTAATTTATACACCTACATACATATAATTATAATTTTCTCATTTGGACGTAGGCATACTGCCGTAGCCGAATGCGTGCACCCAAATAATGTTTCAAATTAATGCCAACAAAAAATATCCTTTCTAATTCAGCAGTGGTACGTACTACTCGTACAGGAGCTAGCGGTGCGGTGTGGCAAGCGCACGGATACGGCCGGTCGAACAAGTATCGCCGCGCAACCAAATGTCAAATCGACCATTTAATTTCCATTTTCAAAGGTCGGTCGCTGTGTCTTTCAGAATTTAAAATACACGTACACCGGCGGCGGCGGCGGCGGCGGCGGCGGCTGCTATCTCTCGGATGTATATTTCAAACGTTAACTAACTTTAAAACGCTCGACTTATCTTAATGAGCGGGGGAGCGGCGACGGCTCTCGCTAAGTAAAACTGCTAAGTTACCTCGTAACTTTAAATTAGCACTTGAGTGACGTGGATCGCTATCGGAACCTGCGGCGTTTGAGATCCCGCTGTAAAGTGTTCATGAGATGGAAAATTTTAACATTGTATCGAAATATATTGAAAAATACATTGTAAATTTTACAAATACATTGTAAAAAAAAGTTGACTGTTTTTTATTGGAAATTTAGAATTAAACAAATAAGTGCTGTTCGTATGTGAGGGTACGTTCGAAGAGTACGATCACCGTAGCCAATACAAATTGCCTACGCTGACAGCTTTTTGTTTTTAACATAATGCGCCCATACAGCTTTTAACCTCAGTATGGGTTATTTTACTACGGAAAATCAAAAATGTCTTGTGCTGTCTTTGCCTATGATATGGAATTATAAGAAAATAAAACACCACACTCAGAAGCGTCATTGAAGAGCAGGGTGCCGGCGCGGCGCAGGCCTGGGGGGAAGAACGCGCGGCGCGGAGCGTGCGCGTCAGGAACACGGAGTCTTATCTGACACTACACCATTATGTCGAACAATATTTATTGGAAATGTAACCCGTACCAGTCGGAAGCTTTGCGTCGAACAAATGCGACAGCGGAGTGAATACGTGACAAGAAAAGCGTCCTGAATGTTGAACTTGTGTAGCACTCACCTACTGATACTAAATTCACGCCACCGCCTTCAGAAACAATCTCGTGTTACGTATGTACATATGTGCTGTATGACATTTGTTTTATTTTACATAATCGTCTATGTTACCGTTGGGAAAGTGGCAGGTTGATAATAGTATTTTACAGCAAGAGCGCGAACTACGAACACTCTAAGATTTACGTATATATTTACTCTTGTCCATTGGAGAAGGAAATGATTTAATTACATAAACGTTTAATTTAGTCACCTGTTTTGGCAATGCGCGATCTAAATATTTGAAAGGCTCCAGCGGTGGCGGCGGCGGGAGATAAAAGCCTCCCTAATCTGTGACGGCCATCCGCCGCTCGTAAACCTCGCTAAAGACCTCGCGAGCCGGGGCGACATTTATTTATACCTATATTATATGTTCATTCACATATATTTTATCGACACAAAAAGCTGGACGGGTTTTATTTAATTTTATAATTTGTTCTACTTATTTATTTAATAATTTTTGCGCAAATATTACTACAATAAGTGTACTAAAACTAAGGTACTACAAGATTTGCGCAAAGACGGCATAGAAATGAAAATTTCTATTACTTACATATTGTCTTATAAAATTGACTTTACACATTATTAAACTGCGAAGGTTCCATGAAGCTGCGGTATCTACACCAGACTGTGATGTAAAAATAATTTATTACAATTTATAGTATACAAATCTGGCTCTTCCAGCTAAATTGAACCTTTTGTCCGGGCGCACGTTGCGTGTGCGTGTGAGTGCATGTGTGTGCATGTGTGTGCGTGTGTGATGCGAGCGGATATTGTATGAGTTAAGATGACATTGAACTGTTTTTGTATTTAATTAGAGCGCGAGACAAAGCCGCCCCAACTACGCATCGCCCCCCCCCCGCCCCCCGCCCCGCGCCTCACACCCCGCACCACGCGACCCGACACATCCGCTCACGAGTTAACCATTGTGAACTATGCACTGGTAATAATGTGAATATTGACTATCTATACTAATATAATAAAACGTACACACACTTCTTTATGCCGTAAGATTTCAGCAATCACAGCAATTTATGAATAATTATTTCTTTAATTAAAAGCCCTTTACTTACGTCACGCTTTAGGCTATATACTTTTACGCTGTTAAACTTAAAGGTAAATAAATAAGATAAAAACCCTAATGTGGAAAAGGAACCATAAGCTACAAGCTACCAACATCAAGGAAGTAAGATTACAATGGTTTGTCATGTCATTTTGACATTTGCAATTGATAATTTGACAAATGTAAACAATAAAAATAGTCTTTCTATTTCATGCGGATGTTAGCGCACGCGAACACCTAGTGCAATACTAAAATCTATCGTGTTATTTTAATTATTGGTACCTCCTCGGCATAAACATATTTAATAAGTAATTAAAGCATATATTTGTAGTTAAGAAGAAATATATTATTTATAATTAATTCCATGTGAACAAGAAAAGTGATTCTAATATTAAGCAGCCTTAGTTGTAGATGAAATAAAATTTAATAGATTAACCCCGCAGAAAGCCACCGCGCCGCCCCCGCGCCGCCCCCGCGCCGCCGCCGCACCGCCGCCTGACAACTACTAATGATCAATTTTCAAAGCCATTGATTTGACAAGTTGCGGGTAGACGAACTTCACCGACGCGACGTAGGCTACCAAATCAATTTGTGCGTTTGTGACTGACAATAGTTTAATGATACTTCTTAATTTTTTACTAAATAACCATTAAATTTTTTACCTGTCAGTCTATGTGAACAGACCTCCGCGGGAGACGGCAAACCGACAGCTCGTTCCAGCTTGAGAATTAAAGTGCGACAGTTGTTTCCAACTCCACGAGGCAGGCTTACACTGACGCGGGAGGGATTCTAGTTACTCCCTTTTCTTTATTTTATTGAGTTATTGTAAAGGAGCCGAAGCCAATCGTGCGTTGCAATATATGATAGTATCTACAATAAACAATCAAGAATCTGAGAGCCAATCCGCTAAATGCTGTTGCAAGTTTATTATTAACTCTCAGAATACACTAACAAATATTTTTTTAGCAAGCATCCGCCAAGTGGTTTAGGAGTGCATCGTGGACAAACATACAAATACAAAAATGTACATTAATTTGCTGCGCGGAGGAGATCAACTTTTTTTAATGAAAAAACATATTTACATATCTATTTGCCGTTGGCCGATCCAGATTAAGGGCTTAACAATCAAATTAAAATAACAAAGAAATATGAAAGCACTCGAATGTATTGAATGGAAGTTTTTGGTTGATGTTTTAATTTGTTTTGTATTGAAAGCGGGTGATTGCGGGGCGTGGCGGTGGGGTGGGGTGGGGTGGTGGCGACATGTGCGCTTGCATTTCTTATCTTTTCAACGTGAACAGCATCGAGAATATAACTTTAATGGTTATTCAGATCGTTTTCAAATGTTTTTTCTTAAACCTTACTAACAACATACATACATACATACAACATCAATTGTATTATCACCGAAAAAGTTTATTGATTGTCTAGTGGCAAACGGAAAGCGGCGAGCGGCGAGCGGCGAGCGGACGCGTCCAGAGCTCCGGGGGACAATAATGCTTTTGCGTTGGTCTGGCCGGCGCGGCTCATATCCGCACTTGTGTCTCGCAGTTGTGAGTGCAATCAGTATTGTGTGATCGCTTTGACACGCGGCAGCTGGAGCGCGCCCGGCCGCGACAACAGAGACACAACTACAGAAGCGACCCACCGGCACAATTGTGCTCTCTGGCAGATGCGGAGACGCTCTCTGCGCGTCAACTAGCGCTGCGACAATAGTCAAAGGTTAAAAAAAAATTAAATAAGTATGAATCAATTGATTCACTAGTACTTAACAAAAATATTCAAGTCCTTAGTGATCAATATTGCTTTCTATCTATTTACTTCTGCAATTTTTAATAAAATAAAACTTTTAATAAAAAAAAATCGTAAACATCCTTTCAGCATAAAATTCAATACACATCATGGAACCTGTTCAATATAAATGTAATTACTTCTTTTCCAATATAGCGCGGTCTCGCCGGCACATGTAGAGGCGCGTGTCTGTGTGTCTGTGTGTATATTGTAGTACTTATATCATTGGAATCATAAAACAAGTCATAAAATATAGCAATAAGTTTTTATATCCCTTGTATATTGTTTCATCTTGTGTAGGCTTCAAAATATAAAAGGATAAGGTTTGTTATTCGCTTATTTATTACATGAGTATTAGGTTGCGACCTTTAGCGACATGTGACAGCGCCACATCGCAGCCGGCCGCCCGACCGCCCGACCACCCGACTACCCGACATCAGCTTTCCGACACTCTGTTGAGAAGATAATGATGGTGAGTATTGATATGTTTCGTTTGAAGCAACCCTCCTTACGTATGTGTTAATGCCTAAAGTGTACTAGTTAGTATATTCTTTTACCAAATTTCTTATAAAGCTCGGTACTGTAGCTTGGTGATGGCTACAAGTATTGTGAATACATGAAATATAGTGGATTTTTAGATAAAATTTTATTATTAAAATAACATGTGATTTTAAAAAAACCTAAGTTATTCGTTTGATAATGAAATCTTGGCATTTTTATAATGTATGTGTGTTGCTCGCGACTTCGCCAACGTGTAATAAAAAAAAATGTAGCCTTTGTTGGACACTGATAACGTAGCATTACAATAGTAAAAGAATTTTTGAAATCGGCCCTGTAGTTTACAAGTTATTTCAATACACACAAATGTCCAAACATCTAAAAATAAAAATATTCCACTTTATAACATTAGTATACATATAGATAAAGCTGCATCGATTTTGGTTACATGATGAGGCCCAGTCCCAGGGACCAGAGAGCTGTCGTGAGTCGCGACGTCCGTCGGCTCCTCTACACTTATATTACTTTCAATATTTCTCATACGCCGACCTTTTGCCATCAGATTATTTTGATTCCCTGACTTCTTAATTAAATTTAAATGAGTGTCGAAAAAAAAATGTTTATTGTTTGAAAACGTAAAAATTAGCAACCGTAACTGGGAATATGATTTTTATAAGAGTACGGGGCAATTAAATACATAAGCACGTAAGAGTTGTAGAAAACTGTATGAAAATGAAATCATTCAAAGTTGACTTAAAGTTAAAGATTTGTATTTTAAAATTAAATTACATTCATTTTGTATTGAAACAGTGCCGCTACGTTGTTGCTACGCTACGCTACGTGGTCGCTTGGTGTAGCGCGCGAAGTGGCGTAGCAAGCACAGCGAGCGTAGCACGTAGCGCTAAGTAGAGGTCGTAGAGCGCGGCATAGAGCTCTCAGTCGCGGTCGCGGCTCCCGCTCCTTAAACATCAAATGATGAAGAGAACTCGAAAGACGATTCCTGTTACGACAACAGTATAGTAGTAGCTTTCATTTATTTCAACATTTTCAAATAAATATACGGTTATACAGTTTTACATTTAATAATGGACTATAGATTTATGTAGCCCTTACAGACTCGTGTACATTTCATAAATTTAACAATTAGGGCGAAGCGTAAATAGTAATTACCAAATTTGAGTCGTAAAAATAAGTTTTATCAGATGTGAGAGAGATACACCGACGGCGCGGGTTGTGTGTAGCCCAACTCGCTCTGAGATCTGTCTTTCATTAACTAATGAACCCCTCCCCCCACCCGCACCGCCATCCCCTCTCCGCTATCCCCCCTAACCCCGCTCCTAGTTTAACGCAAATGTTTGCTTAAGGATGTTGTGTTTGACTAACATTTCTGTATTAATCATTGAGGGTATATTTGTGTAACTATCTTTAAAACAGCTTTTGCTTCAATACACAACATTGAACAGACAGTACATTGTTTGTTAGTGTATATACATATGTTATAATTATTGTGTCTTGTCGTTTGCCGCTCGCTTGCACACAGTCTCGCTCACAAACAGGAACTAGTCGTTACGGGGACACTGCAAAGTCCTTCTTTTATTTTGTGAAACATAAAACAAATGTTTTTAACCTTAGCAGCCATTAGCCTCGAGCAGTAAAAGTTCTCCCGTCCTTGATTCCTAATGGACCCAATTTGTACTTTAATATGCGAACAACGAAATGCACGAGTGTGTACAGTATCCTCACAATGTAACGGAAGTAGTCAATCAACGTCACATATCACACTTCCTCATTGAAGTTGAGTTCGAGAGGTAAAGCGACGAACAGAGAATGTGAGTGCGGGAAAGTACCTAATATATTCCAACTGAAACGATACGCAAAAATGTTTATGTAAATGTGAGGCGCCACCGACACCGACACCGACACCGAGGAATCTTGATGGCGGTCATTCAGCTAAAATTTATGACCAACATATCGTCGGCTTAAATCGGACCTCATTCTGATACTCGTATAATGTTTACGAGGTCTAAAAATTATGTAACATAGTAAGTAAGTGAATATATTCACATTATTTTATTAAGTTTTACTAGAGCATTGTTGGAGCATATTACAAAAGAATTACGATTTTCTTCACTAACCTCGAATTACGCAGTAACTCTATTTCGTTTGATAAAAGTTTCACAACTTTTAATTACTGTGAAGTTTTAAATTGAGAAAGCTGTCGTATAACTTTAAAAAAAGAAGACTTTTTAATAAGCCCCTCGATAGAACTTAACAAGAGAATAAAAATTTTAATAAATATGTCTTATTAAAAGTTAAACTTTAATTATTTTACGCTTTACATTTGCTTGTTTTTTTTTTATAACTAAATAAATAATAATAAAGAGTACAAGAACAAAAGCAATCATTTTAATAATATTACTGGATTATTTGATTAATTTTTTAATTAGTTTGTGAAATAAATCACGGCGGAGTAAAGGTTCTCTTTATTGAGATAAGTATTAACTAGTAACAGTGAGTACTGAGATTATAGCAGGAATACGTGAACGACAAGGTCGCAGCACTCGACGATTCGTTACGTTCGTCATTCATAAATGTTCTGACATCTAGTTTGATCATTATAATAAAAGATTATCGTGCGGGGGGAGGGGGAGGGGTGTAACAGTTGAAGATCATTAACTAGAAACTGGGAGGTGAACGTCCGACTATACATACGAGTAGACGTTGTAGGTTTCATGACAAAGCGGGCTCTTGTCACAAATGGCACATTTGTCTTCTTACTACTGTAAGCCTAGAGTTTCACATGATGTGATTTTTAAAAGATCAATCAATTCCAAAGGTTAAAACCAAGTCTAATTTTAAAATAAACATTACGTTTTATTGTTTTTTTACATTATTTGTCGCCGAAACATAGTTAGATCCCCTCAGATCACTAAAGTTCTGCCACGTCCTCATTGAGCATTAACTTGGGTTTAAACCGGTGCCTAATGCGGGTTAATAATAATAAATAAATTGTCTAAAGTCCAAAATAAAATAATTAAGATCAAAATAAGTGTTTTAGTAATATAAAACATTCCATTGCCGAGTTTACTCCGAGTGGCAACAGACCAATCAAAATATTCACGATACTCGAATAACTGTCGTCTCATTTCTATAATGGAGATGAAATTATTGTGAAACATATAAAATCATTTAAGTTGCTTCAAAATAGCTCCCTTTTGAAATGGAATCGGCGTTTGTAATATTCATTTAATTCGAGCGAAGTTCTGTCGCCGGCAACGGCGGCGGTGGCGGCGCGACATTCGAAAATACGCCGTTAATTAATTATTTATAGAAATTTGAATCTGTATTATATTAATTTATATTTATAGTTACGCGTTCCAAATATTAATGTAATACATGTAGGAAATATCAATGCATTTTATTACAATGATGTTATCTAATAGCGGCGGTCCTTTTCCGTAATGTCCATTTAGCGCACCTGCACACAATATTTATTACCACCTATCCCTTTAGGGCCATCGTTAATTTTTTATTTCAAAAGTGCGCTATCGTTTTATAGTGTTACAAAAAAGGTTTTGGAAGAATTCAACTAACTATAGTCGATGGACATAATAACTAATAAATAGAATAACTTTGTCGGTCCGCCTGCAAAGCAAAACATACGCCACGGAGGCGGCAGCTGCGACTGATGTATCTAAACAAACCATCAAACGTTAATGAACGTAGGTCAGGCGCTGAACTGAGGCCGACAAAAGTACCCCAGAGCTGCGACTCGAGGGGATTTCCTTTAAGGCAAGTTCACGGAACCAGAATAATTTGCTTAGAATCAACTTGAGCCGGTTAGACAACTTTGGTTCATCACTCGACTTGATTAACCTCAAATCAGTTAAATCACTAAATGTAAGATATCTTGTCGTATATTTAGCAATTACCTAATTGCTTGTAGTTATGTATGTCTCTTCCAACTGTAAGATAATCTCCCCTTAATTTTAGATGAGAATCGATTCCATCGTCGGTGGCCCACTGACCCTTCAAAATAAACATAACTTTGTAAAATCACTTATTATATTTATTACTTTCAAGGATAACGTTCAATCATCAAATAAAAACCACGTCGACAGTCAGGAGAGATGAGCGCCTGTTATTGATGACTTTTCTTTGTGTAACTTTAAGTATGATGCTTCACATGGCCGCTCGGACAATGTTAGTACTTGCTAACTAACTATAATATTGATATTTTTTTACTGCTACTGTTATTTTTTACTGAAAATAATTGATTTTTTACTGTTACATTTTAATTTTATACCATTTATCTATGTTTTGCTGACAAACAAATGCAAATCTATCGACGGATGTCCTTTCAAAACGCACAACAAGTAAACTATTAAGAAAACATGTCCACTGTAATATAATGTAAAATATTGATTGATATTTAATACCCCGCGATGTCAGAATTCTGACGCGTCACCCTCACCCTCACCCTCACCCTCACCGGCAGCGTCAGCGCTCCGTCATGATGCATTAAAATTGTAAGTGTCGCCATTACGTCAATACGTGCTGCCGAGTGATTGATACACTTTTAATCCGAGTATATAATGTATGTTAACAAATGTTCGCGTTGTTACCTTTCAGAATTGGGTACACAACACACAGCTCGTTGTTTCGAACTGTATGAGTACATTTTCGATTCAATAACAATAACTACCTTGTGTTATTATAAACAATGCTAGTTAGTGACGTATTGCATTTACAAATTAATAAATACGATAACAAACTCCTTGCAGACTTGAAATTCTTACGTGGATTACTTGCGAACACAAAATACATTAAATGAATAGAATATAGTGAATGCCAACAAATCTTTTACAGCCGTTGTAGTGGTGTGTCCGCAAAAGCGAAGAAGGCGCGCCGCGACACGAAGGCATTTAAATTGAACTCTGATTATAAACGAGAACTCCCCCAGCCTGCCCCCCCCCCGGCCTCCCTTCACGTCTCAAAGACGTTCACAATACGTAAGCTTACTGTGCTTTATTATATCCAGACTTAAAAAGATTTTATTAAAAAGTAACTCACCTAAGTTATCTAGGGGTTCATCCCAACGGGCTCCTCGGGAAACCTGTGATCGTGTGTGACTGTGATTCCTGGCCCTTTACAAGACCATATTCAGTGTGCTTATTTCATCCTACCTACATACTTCGTATAAAATAAATAGAAATGTTATTTAATTTTATCAAAACACAGTGTTACAGATTTTCTCGCAAAACCTTATTAACTCGGGCATCTGATAAACTTGGACAAATTGAATTTGTTTCCCCGCGCGTTAAGTTATTGGTGCCCCCTTGTCCTATTGTTCTTACAATTAGCTATAAATGTCGGCTTCGGCTGATCCTATTGTATGAGATGCCTCCAGCGCGGCGTT
>NW_013527359.1:32957-34440 GCF_000836215.1 Papilio polytes
GGCGGTCGCCGGGAGGCGCGCGGCGGTCAACTCGCGCAATAATTAAATATACTTCCGATCCACGCTGAATGTCAACAACGCTCGATAAAATGAAGGTTCCATTAAATAAATGATCATTTTGTCAATCATTAATAACCTGTACAAATAGTGTTCGTAAATTTACACAAACACTTGCGTTCGACGTCACTCGCGTCGGAATCGTGCGACGTCGTGAGTCGTGCAAAAGGTCACTAGATACTGAAACTAAATGCGATAAGAGACTGCCACCTGTGTTATTGTCAATTTACAAAGAATACATATATTTTTAATGGCATACAAACACACAATGCCGCAATACAGAAAAAAACACATGAAAAATTTTTAACAACAATAATATTTTCAAGAAAAAGTATGTAGAATGTAAAGACAGTATGAATTGTATTTGCTAAGCTAGTAATATATTTATTGTAAATGAAATTGCCAGAGGAACAAATTGTATTCGGGCCGTGTCCCGAGCCCATATCTTGCCACTCATCCAGTCGTCTCATCTCATCTCGACGACGAATACACAAAAAACTCGTTATAGAAATCAAATTGAATTTACTTACCTTCCAATCCTTTTCACATAAAAAGTATTACTACAGACGCGACATCCAAGTGTCTAAGTTCAAACTAACATTTACTTATAAATAAATAGAAACCTTGACAAGAACACTCTTATAACTTTATGAATATTTCGCCAACTTCAAAGCTACGAGTATAAGAACTGTCTCAGGCCGCGCTCGCTTACACCTAACTCTATTTTATAACTATTTTTAGCGCTGAATTCGTCACGGGTCTTTGGCAGAGACAAATAACAAGTAAAATACGGTCGCCTGCAGCGGCCGAGGCGACGGAGAGGCGACGGAGAGGCGGCGAGGAGGCGGCGAGGAGGCGGCGAGGAGATTCCTACTAAAGCATTTTGTCTCTGTCCTTAATATAAATGGGGACGCTTTACGCACGACACACTGATCTGGTAACAGGGGTCAATTTAGCTCGCGGATAGATCAGACGTCCTCGCCAAAGATACGCAATGGGCGACTTAACAAAAAGTTCGTGCTATTACTTGCAACAATATTGGAGTTCTTACTTTATTTTTCAAGCTGTATAAAAAAAAACTTGTGTCTGCGTTCGGGTTCTATTTTCTGAGTTAATTAAGAACTTTGAGCAGAACGAACATAATTTAACATCAAAGGACTTTTGCGGAGAATACAAAAAAATTTGGATGAGGTTGCTTTGAGTCGCGGTTGCGAATACAACTAGAGAAACGATATTCATTTTTGTGTCGCTGACGGCGCGGGACTGCCTTTTACATCGCGATGCAACTTAGTAGTTATACTTGACTACGTCAAATATATGCAATAAGAACCAATTTTATTATCAGGTTATCTGTTTTCAATAATATATTTGTGATCGGTAGTCTACTGTTTCTGAACGGTAATCATGTCTATGGTGTAATTTTTTT
>NW_013527359.1:34477-34764 GCF_000836215.1 Papilio polytes
CGCCGCGCCGCCAGAGGGTGCTCGCGGCTGTTTCATTATTAATTATATTATCTTCATTTCCACATCCCGGTCGCCGCGTTGCCGTCATCGACGCTTAGTGACGTCACCGCACCCTTCTCCACTCATGCAAATGTTCTAAACAAAATTTGAGGCGCAAATTACACACTTTGTTACCATGGATTTGAATAATAAATGAATATCAGATGACTGATGGAAATACATAGGTTGTTCCTTGTGCCGCGCATGTGTCTGTAGTCGAAGTCGTTGTTGTTCACCTCACCATTTCA
>NW_013527359.1:37449-39303 GCF_000836215.1 Papilio polytes
CGGACATGCACTACGTTGTAATGGAGGACATGACGCCGACTCGCACAAGTCATTGAGTTTGCCAAATTCGGATAATAGTGTATTCGTAATCCTCGGGAAACCCTTGAAGCTTTGCGCTCCGCTCTCGCCCGCGCCGGCGGATTTAATATTGGAAGAATAAAAGGAACGTAAATTGTTCCACGAGGGGAATTTTCACGCGGCTTTGCGTCGAGTTTGTTTGAAAATGGTTACAACACACAAATATAAGCTTTCCTTTGACGGCAATTCTTTTATTTAGGACCAGCTTAAAGTCTGACTTAAGTGTGATGACTGTGCTACAACCAGGCAGATTGTATGAGTATGAATTTATATTCAGTTATACGCATAATAAGAACATATTCAATTGTTGACGCGATTACTGCTATGTAACAGAACTGAGTCCTGCTCGACTCATTCCTGGTCAAAAATTTACCAAATCTATCATTTCACTGAGGGTAGTTTTAAAAAAGCTAAAGCTTTTTATGCATAAATGCATACCACGTTTTTAAAGTCGCTTATTCAAACATTCAATAAGTCTGAAATTCCATCAATAACCCGTTTCTAGACATCAACAACACAATTAAATAACATTACATGGCATTTAAACAAAGTATATTGTACAGAATCCCGAAAAACCCCGAACAGACCGAAGCGGTAAAATAAAACTTCAGTATCGGGTGAATGAGCCAACTTTATTCGTCGCTTGTCGCAAGCGCATAATAACAACACGGCAATCCTATAGTGGGCACTTAAACAGTACAGCGCCATCTAGTGATGAGTTATAAAACTACATTTTATTAGCTATTTGCTTTACAAGACATTAACATACCGCCCACCATGGACAGCATGTCCATCACAAATACACAAAAATTTGAGTCATTTACAAAATTACAGGCAGTTGTACAATGCTCCATAATCGGGCGCAAAATCAAATTAAATAATAGCAAATGTCCGCCCACCATGCCGGAACGAAAAAGTATACAAGAAAAAACTTAATGAATAATTAAAGATAACAAACAGAAACATAGTAAAATGTACAGTGACATTGCAACACAAATAAAATCGAGAAAGAAAAAAAATTAAATTAACACAAATAAAACTTATGATTACAATGATAGCAATTATTCTAGTGGACTGTATAATAAAAATCTAAATTTAATAATTAAGCGACAGGTAACATTACTAATTTTAACAATGGTCGCTTTATAACACTGCCCTTGCATCTTACGCTAACAACGCTCGGGAGATTGTCCAAACCAGTATGCTTTTTATCGATAACGCCAAAAAAAAAAACCAATTTGCCGGTGGAAGATCATCTTCACGAATAACCACATCGCCTACTTTGGGTTCCGAAACCTAATCTGTCCATTTGTACCGATGTTGTAACTGAGTAAGATACTCCAGTCACAATCTACGCCAAAGATCTTGAAGCATGCGCTGCGTAAGATGCCACCTCTCCAATGAGGATACATTTGAGTTCTCATAGTTCCTATCAGGAACCACAACTAGTGGTTCTCCTATCAAAAAATAACCAGGGGTCAGAGAGTATGGATCATTCGGGTATGTCGGTAACTGGGAAATTGGCCTTGAATTCAAACAGGTTTCAATATTAGCTAAAACGGTGGTCATCTCTTCGAACATCAGTGTGCTATTGCTTACTTTTCTCCGGTGTTTAGTGAACTTCACTCCTGCCTCCCACAATCCTCCAAAATTTGGAGACAAAAACCTTCTACAGTAAGCTACAACTCTGGTAAGTCGTGTTAACGCCGAATACTTGGTAAGTATACTACTCTTTGTTTTATTGCTTGTAGTAGTGTGACATTTTAGCTTTCTTTC
>NW_013527359.1:40277-46131 GCF_000836215.1 Papilio polytes
TGAATTCCTCGTTTTATCACAACCTGAAATGTAACCAAAAACCTTGAGATATTATGCGGAATGTAGAATTAAAGACAGCATTTGAACTACATTTCTTTGATGTATAACTCAGTTTGATCTGTGCATAAGGCAAGTGCATTATCAAATTACCCCTCATTAAGTTTATTCAATAATCGAATTATCTACATAATTAAAATAAAATCCCTCATCTTGTCTCCAAAACATTAAAAAATCAATTTGCTATTTAATTAATTGAAATATAAATGAAAAACGTAAGTCTCGATATTATTGGAAAGCCGCTCGACAGTTTTAATTAAAAATATAAATACTGGGAGCTAGACTACTCTCATTACTCAGAGCTCTCTCTACTCGATTTAAACGAAATGTTTTTAACGTATATTTTCTGGAATAAATACTACTGTGATCCCGTTGAAAATTTAGCACTGTATAGACAATGCTAAATTACCATAGGGTAAATTAAAAATGAAGAAATAGTTATGTATATGATTCAATAATTGTTGTGAAGATGACATTTGACCAAACTGTAGAAAACGTCCCGCCATAGCTGTGTTTGTCGAGGTCTGCATGCAGTGGTAGCTGTTGCATTCCCGCACAATCCTCTGCCAGATACGATGTTCACCCCTAGCCCTCGCATCTATTTAGCAAACACAATAGAACATTCTAGATTCTTGAGTAACGTGGAGGCGGTGGCGGCGGTGGCGGCGGTGGCGGCGGCGGAGAGCATCTGTGCAAATTAATTGAGTAACGGCGCGCTGTCTCCGGCACAAAGGCCGGCCGATTGACCTGCCCCAGGAGAAACGGTTTCACTTCAGTCAGATTACGTAACGTTTAATTTATGAAGCAGAAAATAGTTTATGATTCAGTAAGAATTATGAACTTCGTTTCATAGGGTTTGGTATTAAACGACTTCTTAAGTGTTGTCCACTAATCGTATATGCAGGCAAACTTATAAGCATGTAATTATTGCGTTTTTCACATATATTATGTTACCGATATAACATAATTTAAACAATAGTTAAAAATCCTTGTGAGTCAACATTTTCAAAAACTTCTACAGACTATACACCACTACATTATACTTGCTACTGTGGATATGCAGGTCCTCCGGCGGTGGTGACCACGGTCGCGAACAATCTAAGTAATCAATCAGAGAAACCCGTTTCTTAATTTTAGTTAAATTGTCTGCAATACAACAAAAATCTTTGTTAACTAGTTTTTTCTAAACTTCAATAATACAGAATATAAGTTAATAATTTCTAAACTTTAAAACGCGTCGTTTTTATGTGTTCTTTGACTTTACGAGGGATGTCTCATAAATTTATGTCAAACTTTTATAGTGTTCCTTTAAATTAAATGAATATATCAGAGATGGTGAGTTGTGCGCAATGTTGACGTGACCCGAGGCAGTGGCTGAGATCGGGGACGTGAGCATGTATCGGCCCCCGCCTGTTCACCCCTCCGCGCCAGCGTCGTGTTAAAAGTTTGCTACATCGGGATGTGAAGCTGTGCGCTCATACAACTTCTCTTGTAAAACTTTGCTGAACGCCTTCGGTTCACGCAAACATTTTTGGCACGCGTTCACTAAAATGTTTCTACGACCAAAAATAATTATATTAAATGTAACATTGTATAAAAAGTACATAAATATTACTTGAACTAAGAAGTAGTCGATGAGATTTACAAATTAAGTAACTACTATTACAAACTGAACCGCTAGCCCTCAGTTCGAGTAAAGTTTATTTTCGTAGATTAACCAAATTGAATTAATTGAAATTGTTTGGTGAATTTGATTTAATGAATTCCAATAGATCTCCTCGTACACTGTGTACGTTAGACAATGATTAACTTTCACTTAATAAATATGTCAAGTTTATTGAACTTAAACTAAATTAAGTGAAATTTCATTTAATTATCTAAGATCATCAATCCGGCGCCGGCGGCCTGTCTGCCGCGCTCATACAAGGTCCCACTAAATCAGTTCATTATAATTTTAATTCCTTCATTTATAAAATAGTTTTCAACGTTTAATTTGGTCAAAAAACATAACAGTATGTACATAATTCACATTTATAATGTACTAACTTTCGCCCACGACTCCGTCCGCGTGAAATTAAAAAAAGAAAAATGAACAGTTCTTCCAGACTATCCTCTACATCTATACCAAATTTCATCGAAATCCGTTAAGCCGTTTAGGATACAAACTCTAACATCCATCCATCTAAACTTTCGCATTTATAATATTAGTATGATTAAAAGAATAAACGAACACTATTACTCCGATGCGCTGCTATTTGACAAGAAAGAGAAAATAACAAATCTTTGATAGAACTAATTCAATAGAGATAACAAGTCTTGTTTAAGTAGCAATTTAGTTAACAGTCGGCCGCACACAGGTAACGAGCTGCGCTACTAGCATCTAGCAGTCGGCACAACACGTGCGCGACACCGACACAACGCAGCTTATCACTTTTAAACTTTGAAACAATTTACTTATATAACTGATTAATAAAAATATTGAGCATTTCTTTATAAAAGAGAAGAAATGGCACTTCATCGCCTGCACGTGAGTCAAGGCAAATTGTTTATAGGCGTCAGCGATTTCCGTTTCGTTCCCTAACAAACTAACACGTCCATGTGTTTCGCGATATCCGAAATCCAACCATTTCCAGTGACTGACAACTACCTTCCTAAATAAAAATAAACTTCGCTCGCCGCATTAACCCCCATCTAATACAAAATATAAATGTTAGTTCGGCACCAAACACATATCTCTACCCAACACTGCTACAGGTCGTTTATAAAATTCAAATTAATTTTAGGGTTATCAAAATTATTGTTTTAATGTTTGTACATACAATAGGTACCATCTTAACGTTAAATTTACGACGACAAGTTTTTTCGTTCTATCGACATGCGACGCTGACATTGGTCTAATTAAGGAAGATAGGGTCTGGCGACCAGGCGTTTAGGATAAGGCTCCTTCCTTCTGACTCGCATATTTTAAGTCTGTCTATTTTTATAACAGAAAACTATTATTGCACGGATGAACTGGAAAATATAAGTAATTTATATCAACGCCATCTATACTTACATTCTGTAAACAACTTTGTTAGCAAAGAAAAATGAGGGCAAAGATGGCGCGGATTTGTACTAAACAAAAAACCTTGTTTATTTTTTTGCAATCAATGTTAAAATATACCTATTTTAGTTTATATTAGTCGCATTATTACCTATTTATAGCATCTATTTTTATTTATTTTGGAAAAGTGTTTAAATTTTGAATTAAATGACAGATTGAAAAAATTATCACTGGCCTCTATGAAAGGGCTGGCTATAAATCGTGGTATTTTGTGCCCTTTTGATTTTCGCCATTTGGCTTTGACCATCGTATTTGGTGACGCGGCGTGGTAGTACAGTGAGAGTTAGAACTAATAATAGAGATAGAAATAACCAAACTTATTAACTAATAGGTACATTAAATACCAGTTATTATTATTTGTATTTAATATATCTATTTAGTTAAATTAACTGTAATTTAATATCAAATAAAAGAAGCTGGCAATATCAAGTAATGACCTTTCTATTTATACAGATCAGTGCCACACATGCACACTTGCACACATGCGAGGATACAATATAAATAAATAAATTCTAGTGTCAGTTAATTTGCTATTGGTAACGGTTGTGTTTAGTGATATAGTGCCTAGTTTTGTGGACTCAACTGTTTTTGTTGAATAAAAACGAGTGAACGAGTGATATTTTAGTGTAATGTGATGCCGATAGCAAGTTTGAACATGTGTTATAAAAAGTTTGAATAAACCTAAACAAGATCGGCCACCCACGGGTGTCGGGTCCAGAATTTCAGAAATGAGGCTGTAGCTTGTGCGAGTGATAATACTTTCGTTTTCACGCTTCGATGGCATCTTGTTGAACCGTATACAATATAATAATTGTTATATTTTGGATTGCTTCGATGGACTTTTAACAGGTAAGCTATCAGTATATTTAAGGCATGGCGGATCGGAATGCGCCGGTAGATGATGGCGGCTATTGTTTTTGAAACAGCACCCTTCTGCGTTGGCCGACTGCGATCCGCGGTCCACGGACTGTTTGTTTCTAATTGTTTTGCTAAATTGAAGCCCGAGAAAACAGTTAGATGAAACTGGCTGGCGGCTGACGCGGGGTCAACGACGTCACAGCGAATTACTTTGTTATCGCATCGTCGTCGTCGGATATGCATACCAGATCACAGTCACACAATACCTGCTTCTTATTGGACATTTCATTACAGTCGATAAAACTGGTTTTAGAAAAACTAATTGCTTCCGATATTAATTAAAATATGTCGTATTTTTTTCATTTGATAGATTCATAATATTTTGTCAACGTGCTATCATTATACTTTGGCTGAAAGACACAATAAACTAATATTAAGAAAGACTCACATTAGTAGAAAGAAATTCAACTTTAACTGAACCCCACATGTGCTGTGACACCAAAAATAGGTGATCAAATAATGTAAAAAATGTAGTGATAGTAAACAAAAAATGTATATGACATGTTACACACATTAAACATTTTTAATGGCTACTTCACCATACAAAAAAAATGATCATCAACTTGCGCCCATCCCTTATGGAGGGTCAGCACAGTATGGGCTGCTCTTCCATACATTTCTATGAGCCATCATATTTGAATCATCTCCCTAGACTGCCATGGAATGGTCAGTTGTTGTTATACACCTTAAGGTTGTTAATCTCTAAATTAAATATATATTTGCTTAATATAATTTTTAAAACATTTGTGCATGTTTGTATTACAATTGTCACCAGCACAAGATATAGACAGAGTTTGTGTTTTTTCTTAGTATTTGCTTGCAGTTCAATTATAAGTTATTGCATATTTTTGGCAAGTGAAAAGCTTAATGTCATTTTATTTGCTGTTGTGGTGTAGTTGCTTACTGCCTGCCGGCCGCCGGCCCGCCTCAGCAAGATGATGGTCGAGACAATATTGGAGTCCTCGCAGGACTTTGGTGAGTGCTCCACACCAACTATTTGTAACTTTCATCCATAAACACTTAATTTTTTGCTAGTAGGTATGTATATATGTGTTGGCTACCAAGAACTGAGAAGTTAAGATTTATTCTACTAGCATTACTTTGAAAGCACTAATTTACAATATGAACTGAGAATTCTGAATGTACAATTACCTTTGTCATAGTTTTCCATGAAATGTTATATCATGAAAGTAATATGCCAATCAGTGTTTGTGAAGTGATATGTTGTAATGTTGCCGGCCGCAGAGGGCAAACATGACTACATGTTTCCGCAGACAATGCTAATTGCTTGATCATTTATTAATGTTATTTATTACATTTGAGAGCACACAGTAGTGAGTTATTTTCCTGCTGTAACTGGGATAATTGATAGTGTGTTGAGGGGTCAGCTTGATAAGAAGCCATTGTTTAATTTATTTGTTGACAAATGCTGGCTAATTGCTCTCATGTGCTGTTTCAAATATAACTTGTATTTAGTAGTTCTGCATCATGAATTTAAGTTATTATATGAAGTGAATAGATTCTTTAGATGTCAAACAAATATTAAGCTAAAATTATCATTATTATTAGTATATATTATTCCAATCCAGAGATCAAAATCAGTTATATACCACAACTGGAATAATGCAGATGAAGGCAAACAAAGCATTCCTGTATTATTTAGATTGCTTGTCCCAAATAATGTAAACTAGGTATTACAGATTATATGCAATTTATTATTGTGAAGTCAGAACTTAACCAAACTTATGTTTCATTTTACAAATCACATCTTGGCAT
>NW_013527359.1:63572-63926 GCF_000836215.1 Papilio polytes
CGCGGCGGCCGCACTGCGCAGTCGCGCGCAGTACGCGGCGGAGGGGGTTAGTGGGAGGGGAATCCGTCGGCAAACTTTCTGCGCACGATTTACATGTTTATAAGGTGTTTCGTTACTGAAAATCCAAGGTGAGGCGCGCCACGTGGCGGAGGGGCCCACGGGAGGAACATCGACTACATTCGCGGAAGTTGTCTTCGCTCCTTCCACATCGAATTTTATGGATTTATAAGGAACCAAATGAAGTTTCATTGCATTTTTGACAAGTCAATATTTATACAGCAATATTTTTATAATTAAAATTTGTCTCCTCGTATTGAAATTAGGGTTAATGTATCGATTAATATAAGTAAAAAT
>NW_013527359.1:64111-64964 GCF_000836215.1 Papilio polytes
CGCTGCCGCCCGCTGCCGTCTCTACTCGCATACAAATTTGTCATGTATTAGTTTTCGGCGGAACGAAATTAATTTAACTTTAAAAGTGTCGTAAAATAATAAAACTTTACTTACACTTTTTCATTCCCCAATGGAGAGCTTAAAATCATATATATTAAGTAGAATATTGATTGTCGCGGTAGAGGCGGAATTCTTATGTACGCTTCGCAGTATTGTGATGGATGTGTCCGACGAAGGAGGAGGCGGAGTAGGAGGAGGAAGGGGGGGGCGACAGAAAGGCGATTCGATAGCATTTATTTTAGCGTAGCATTCACCTCGTATAGCTGATATGATTCAGGCACGCTTCAAGAGTGTCATATTAATTATGTTGTATTATGTATGTATAATGCCGCACTCACACGTTCACGCACTCACGAAGCGCATATAGAGAGACGGAGGGGAGGGGCGGAGCGGGGCCCCCTATGTGATAGTAGTGTGTGTGTGCTGCGTGCGGCCAACACTTGCCAATGCCTAGTTGTATCGTGCCTCGTGCATATTGAGGATATATAGCATAGCTGATAGTGTTAGAAGTTATCCATTGTAATGAAGGCATTTAGCGGCGGTGTGCGCGACGCGACCGCGCGCGGACTTGGCATCCACTCGACTTACACTTGCACACTTTTATAGAAATATATTTGTGAATTCCATGAATACATATCCATTGTATCTCTGTAATAGCTCAATATTTCTAGGATATTCATGTAACTACAAAGAAAACTATATAAGAAATATAAACAACCTAAATATAACTTCATTTGTCAATTAGAAGTTAATTGCATTTCATAGGTGTATGTTTGAATTCAAAACATTGTAA
>NW_013527359.1:64978-66256 GCF_000836215.1 Papilio polytes
CTACTGCTGCTGCTGCTACTACTGCTGCAGCTCCAATAAACCTCTATGCAGACAAGCTCGTTTTATTTCCACATCCACATACCCTGTTTTCAACGCGCCTGTAAACATTTAATGTTCCCATCTATTCAAAAATTGAACGACATACGAATGTTTTTATTGATAGCTTAGTATAATGTTCCTTGACCTAACCATTCCTAATAAAAAATAATCAAAATGTAACCTGCATGCACACTCAACCGATAGAATTTTGAAATATTTCTACTTTACGCATGTCTGTTGTGGGGCTCTATCACAGTTTGTTTAACAAATAATTATTGACTTGCTAATTCATTGCGACATGATTAAGTTAACTTAATCGTACTGTGAGAACACAAGGGACAAGGTATTGATTATACTATTATTGCCAACGTTAGTATGATAGTAGCTCCACCTCCCAATGTTAACATAATCTCCCAGTTTAAGTGAAATCGCGCATGCGTTTAGGAAATAGGCCGCAAACAGGGAAGATCCGCGGCGGTGGGACACGACAAAGTTTGATACATTGTAACACATATCATATATCTAATTATTCCCTTTTGTTTTTGGAACTCAATATGAGTATGTTAGTTTAAATGTAAGAAATAGCGATTTTTCACACACATTTGTAATAAATTATTAGAATTGGTTTTTATTAATATATATCTCTTGTAAATGAGATTATTATAATGGTATTTCCGCTTAACCTAGAACATTTAAAAACATGTGATTTTTTAGATACGTAGTGAAAAAGATGAAAATATCGATATCAAAAATTAAAGTTATCGATGCTACAAAGTATCGATACTTCTCCATGTCCCTACAAGGGTAGAACTTAATCAGAATTCAGAACAGAATTCTTCTTAAAGCAAGAGTAGTTAAGATAGTTAATTGTTTTAAAAACTTGGTGGGCTGCGTTACCGCTTAATATTTTCCCTTTAAACGTTTTTCGGCCGGAGGAATACTACACTACAGCAACACTAATAAGAACTGTCACACCTTTGTTATTGAGTAGTTTAAGACAATTTCTGGTTTTTCAATTCGCTGCAAAATGGGGATTAGTGAAGGTCGTCTGCAGTTGGCAATTACGTTAACTGTGTCGTATTAGGTCGTCACATCGCCAGGCCCGATCGCAAGCGAGTTACCGCGTCGCGTCGCATAGGGCACTTCGTTTTACGTAACAACGTCTCCGTTGCCGTGCATTCGCTGCCGAGGTTAAACCATTCGCAGGATATTGTATTATTCTATATCTATTGTAATATT
>NW_013527359.1:66361-73915 GCF_000836215.1 Papilio polytes
GAGCGGAAAGAACTGGTCGAGGAACTAAAACGCACCGCGGCCGTTACTGAAGAAGTGCCAATCGTCATAGGGGATGAATTTATCAAAGATGGAGAAGTGCAACACCAAGTCATGCCTCACGACCACGGCAAGAAGTTGGCAAAGTTCTACTACGCGAGCGAGAAAACTATTCAAAAAGCTATTCAGGTGTCTGTGAGTGCTCAAAAGAAATGGGACCGTACCCCGTTAGAAGAGCGCGTGCGTATCTGGGAGAAGGCGGCGGAGATGATGGCGGGTGCGCATCGCCAGCGCCTCAACGCCGCCACGATGCTTGGCCAGTCAAAGTCAGTTGTCCAAGCTGAGATAGACTCTGCCGCAGAACTCATTGATTTCTTCAGGTTCAATGTGTTCTTTCTTAAGGAAAATGCAAAATATCAACCAATTTCTGAAAACCCAACAATTACAAGAAACAGTATGAGGTTCAGAGGAATTGATGGGTTCATCGCAGCAATTAGCCCATTTAATTTCACTGCAATTGGAGGTAATTTAGCATATACTCCTGCCCTGATGGGTAATGGCGTCCTGTGGAAACCATCAGATACAGCTCTTCTTTCTAACTGGAGGATATTTAACATAATGAGAGAGGCGGGATTGCCAGCTGGTGTTGTGAACTTTGTGCCTGCTGATGGGCCCACCTTTGGGCGCACTATTACTGCATCACCGGATCTTGCTGGTGTTAATTTTACTGGTTCTGTACCAACTTTCAATTGGCTATGGAATGAAGTTGGAAAAAACTTGAACCGTTACAAAAACTATCCAAGACTGATTGGAGAATGTGGAGGAAAAAACTATCATTTTGTTCACCCAAGTGCAGATGCAAGGTCAGTTGTGACTGCCACCATCCGTTCTTCATTTGAGTACTGTGGACAGAAGTGCTCTGCTTGCTCCAGAATGTACATTCCCAGGTCTCTATATGAACCTATCAAGCAAGGCTTACTTGAGGAGCGATCCAAATTGAAAGTAGGAGATCCAAATGATTTCTCCATATTTACTGGTGCTGTAATTGACAACAAGGCTTTTGCCAGAATTACTGGTTACATCAAAGGTGCAAAGAACAATGCAAAAAATAAAATTTTGGGAGGTGGGGAGTATGATGATAGCAAAGGCTACTTTGTCCAGCCTACTATTATTGAGACGGTGGATCCTCATGACAAGCTGATGACAGAAGAAATCTTTGGGCCTGTCCTAACAATGTATGTGTATGAAGACCGTGATGTTATGAAAGCTCTTGCTTTAGTGGGCTCATCCACTAAATTTGCTCTAACAGGAGCGGTGTTTGCGAATGATAAGGCCTTCCAGCAGACAGCATTGGAGGAATTGAAGACCACAGCTGGCAATTTCTACATCAATGACAAATCGACCGGCTCTGTGGTTGGACAACAACCATTCGGTGGTGGGCGGATGTCTGGAACAAATGATAAGGCAGGAGGACCCAACTATGTCATGCGCTGGACTTCACCACAGTCTATCAAGGAAACATTTGTCCCTCTCAGGGAGATTGACTACCCTTACATGAGAGATTAGGCATTCAGTTGCTTATATTTATGCTCACCATTATGTACTAAGCTACTTGGAGTACAATAATAAACCTTAGTTTAAGCATCAAACAATAATAGCTATAGAAGTATTGTAGTAAGCAAAATATATCAACTAACCTCTGATACTAGTGCTGTTGTTAAACTTCATATTCATAATCTGATATTTGAACTAATGCATTAGGTAATATGTGTAGTAGACAAAAATGTGTTAATACAATTACATATAATTAGATTTAATTGAGTTACCTTGTGATATAGAATGATGGATGTCAGTTTGTGTGATGTAATTGCTCTCCTTTATGCAGCAGCCCGGTGGGCGGCAGAAGGCGTCGCACACGCGCCGCCAAGCCACAACTGACTTTATCAAATGTTATTTGCGTTGCCCCAGCTTATCATTCAAATGCTCCCTACTCACAGCTTATATCTTATCAGTCCGCTCTCTGAGACAACTGCATTTAAACATTTTTCTATATTTATTTTAAATATTAACTTGTTAGTGATTTCTGTTGTAAATTTTATGCTTGTTTTAAATGTTTAAGTTTATGGAGCACTTGCTCAATTCTCAAACAACAATAATGTTGCTTTATATACATTTTTTATTAGTCATCGCTTTAGACAATTGTTGAATCCTTAATAATTATGAAAAATCAATAAATAATGATATTGTTTCATTGGTCTTTGATTTAAAAATGTGCATAAAATTTTATGCGAGACGAGATTACGATTTAATTATCTTCCTGTGGGAAATACTGTGGCATAAAGAGAAGATAACTTTTCACGGGGAGCGGTGCGCCGCGCCGCATGCCATACGAAAGTCTAGAATGGGTTTGGGCTAGTTGTCAACGACTTTTTACTTTAGAGGATATATATTTAAGTACAAAAAACATCTAAATAAGTTGTTTAACTTAGATCTGTAATACAATAAATTGTAAGTGCTAAATAAAAAACCTGTTTTTACAACTTTGTTTTGTAAAAAAATGATTTCGTCACGTGTTCATACATCCTAGTGGATTGAGTCTGTTAACAATAGAGCAGACAGGAGTACCAAACAATACATTTTCAGTGCATTTTAGGAATACAAGCGTAAGTTTTATAATCTTTTTGCAATACAAGCGTAAGTTTTATAAATCTAATTAGCCTTCTTTGTTGATCAATAGCATCGGTCTAACGCGGAAACATAAGCGAAAAATAATTAGCGAGACAAAAATTAACGCTTATAAAGTTTTCATATGAACGCGATTAGCGCATTTCCGTGCATCTCAAATGGTGCAAGCACGGATTCAATCATTTTAATATTATAAATGCCGAAGTTTATATGGATGCATGAATGTTTATTACTGCAGATTTTGTGAAAAACTCATCAGATCTCGCTGAAATTTGGTATAGAATGTAGTCTGGAAGTACCATAGGCTCCATATAAAGTCGTTTTTTTAACCGACTTCAGAAAAGAAGGAGGTACAATTAGTCTGTACATATATATATTTTTATGTGTGTTATTACTTCGCACGAATGGGGTGCGAGCGACAGCTAGTCTCAAATAAAGAAACGAGCATAGATGGAACCTTGTCATATCATAGCAACATACCCGTCAGCACGTCCACAGTAAGAATAAGAATTCTTTATTTCACCCATATAAAAACATAATTGAGGTTCCGTACCGTAGTTCCCATTTTAGGTGAATTATTTAAAATTTTTAAAAATGAAATTTCCTAAAAATATAAAATGACTTTCTTCAACTTTGACAAAATGTAGAGAGAAATAAATTGAAATAGTTATGATGGACAAGCGACAGTTGAGAACATACTATAGAATTGCCCTTAACAGTTTTTATTTATTTTTGACCGACTTCCCAAAAGGAGGAACTCAATTCGTCTGTATGTTTTTTTTATATTTACAAAACGTATGTACGCATGAAAACATGACTCCGTGATGATATTTTGGGCGCAATTTATATAAAAACGTCAGTACAAATACAATACATGTTGAAAACAATTCTTCTCTGTGCCGTTCTCACTCTGTTATTATCATGGAGGTAAGAATACAACAGGAGTGTACTTTAACTGTTCATCTTGCAGTTAAAATAAAGAAAATAAAACCTTATGACAAAGGTATAAGAGTCTTGTTGCACCCCAAATGAAATTGAGACCGAGTGAGAGCTACAAGTGTCCGACATTTTCCTTTCTAACAGTGACCTAGAGTTGCCAGATATCAATCCTTTCGTTGTTTGTAGAAAAATAGGCAATTGATATAATGTAATACAGAAAAAATATTTACTTTTAAAATGTTTCTAAATATTAATAATAATTTATCACCGACATGTTGAAGCAATATTATTTGTTGCTACGTTAAAACCTTATTAATACAAAAATTTTGCAATTGTCGTAGGTTTTCTTTGCTTTGTTTGAAATTCGGACACCTGAACTGACAACCCCATATAACATCCTGACTCGGACGTTATGGCGGAGTCTTTTTTGATTTTGTGATATTTTTGAAGAATTATGAGTTTAAATGGGAAAAAGTTGTGTCGTGGATGCTTGCCAAAGCAAGTGTTTTGCTGATTGCGTGTTTTATTTTCACAGGTAATCGTATTAAACATAATTTGTTGGTGAAGAATTACGGTGACCATGCATGATTATCCTATAAGAGTTCAAGAACAAATAACTTAAACACTTATGCATTTATTTCTTGCTTTCTCTATAAAAATAACTTTGGTTAAATTTTAGATTTAAGACTATAAGGATTGAGCAAAATTTACTTCATAAACTTCACAAGACTTATATTTAGCAATGTCTGATTTAAAAATATGTATTTTATATCGTTTTTAAAAACACATTAATGCTAACACTAGTACGTTAAAATCTATCTTAAGTAATAATTAGCTGACGTAGACAACGAAAACAAATTTTTTATAATATATGTCCTTAAATCATATTTTAACTTAGTCACCATCGCCAGAGAGGGATAGAACGGAGAGTTATTGAGGTCTCGCTCGGCGTCAATTTTTTGACAACAGCTCAATCCTGTTCTAGTAGTGCATCTATGGTCATTATCAAATCATTCTGAGCATCGACTTCTATAAATTGACAGACAATTTCATTATAAGGATTTTGTGTCCATTTGATTTCTTCCATTTAGACGCTGCTGGTAGTGGTTGTGAGGATTCCAACAAGTAACAGAGAAAGAAATCAGAAACCTCAACAGACGCGGTAAGTCAGAATCCTGGAAGCAATAAGTAGGTACTAAATACAAGTAGTTGTAGTTGTAGTAGTACTTCCATGGTCACAAAGTCACAACTCACAACGAAGCAAAAGCCAAAGAGGATATAAGAATAAGCAAAAGCCATTTCCAAGTAGCGATCTGTCTATCAGTCCATAGAGGTTGCCATAAACATGACATTGACAGTTGAGTAGACATGACATCTTTCTAGAATGAAGTAGAATTTTTATTTAGGCAACTGTCATTCAGTGTTTGTGTACATAACAATTTAATTTTAAGTATTTTTACTTTCGTAACATACACAATGTCTAACGTTTTTGGTTTAATTGTATCGGGACGACTGGTAAGCATATTTTATCACTTAATGCGGTAATTTCTATAAATTTTTAGCCATACAAAAAGGTTAGAATTAGATATTTGTAAATATTTATATACTTTCTGTATATATTTATAATAAAATGTTTCAGATGGTTAAACACAAGTTTATTTTATTAAATAAAATTGATATTACCTGACAAAAAAATCTTTTGTGAAATCTTCAGGTACAAACAGACTTTGCGCCACTGACAGAGACGACGTTTATCATAACAATCCCGGAGACGGAGTCGATCAACCACGCGGCGGTATTCCTGACGGGCGTGGCGCCACTTCCGGCGGGCACAGCGGGCATGGTCTACTGGAGCTGGCCCGACCCCGCCGCGCCGCCCAGCTGGCAGCTGCTCGGACACATCTCCAACGCTAAGCCCTCGGCTATATTTAAAATATCTAACCTCAAGAAGCTCCATGAGTTATCAGGTGAGAATGAATTGATTGATTTCAATTACTACTTCACAAAATCCTATGGCATACATAGAACAAACTACAGTATTTAAGTGACTAGAGCTTTTTCAATAAAATCCAGCCTTGTGCAGATTGCAGTACAATGTTGCTTTCACACAAAGTATGTTAGATAAATGTACATTTGAAGTTTGAACCAGAGATGCACTTGTGGTCTAAGGGACATATAATATTGTTTCAGCTGAAAACAAAATAGGTGGTGCCTTTGGGCAGCAACAGATCTGCAACTACGCTCAGATTGGAATATCTATTGAACCAGAGTCAAATGTTGAGTTGCTCGCTGCCTCTGTGGTTAGTACTTTTTAATTATTTCTTACACCAATAAATTATTACAGAAAAATTGAAGGTATTGTTTGTACTTATACAGTTTATCAAATTGCAGTATCTATCTTATATTATGAATAAACATATTTTGTACATATGATGTTACCATTACTTATAAAAATTAGTTAAGAGTCAGTCCTACCAAATTCTTGTGAATTGACAAATAGCAAACATGTGATGGAAATATCGGATTTTGTTACTCTATTTGACAATGACATCATTTTTAATCTGAGCCTCTACCAACCAGTGGTGGGAAAGGCCCTTGAGGTAAAGGCCTTGACATGTATTTATTGGCATACAAATGGATATACACTTTATTTTTTAATTATGATGTGTACAAGTTTTTGAAGATTTTTAAATGTATACTTATTTGTGCAGCTGACTGAACCAGTGCTGTGTGGAATTGTATAACAAATCCATGTTTTCAGGCGGTGGAAAGGAATCAGTATGTAACATTTGCGCAGAAGATGTTAGAGAACCTGGTGAACTTTGTGGCGTCGTTCTCTGTGACGCAGGAGCAGATGACGCCGACGCCGGGCGTGTCCTACATCCCGCTGAGCACATTGCACACCTGGTATCAGAACTTCGAGCGCAGACTGCAACAGAACCCTAACTTCTGGAAGAATTAATCTCAGCAGTACAATGGACCTTTTATTAGTGGACGATTTCGTGTATTTGTTTTTAATTTAGAGTGGACATCATAAATAAAGTGAAAGACACGTTTTGGCGGACACTCGGGTGTGCCCATCATACTCATGCAGATGAGCAAAATTTACTGTGTTTTGTGTCATTAGAACTTTTAATAATTTACTTTAAGTTATAAAGTGGTAAATATATAGTTAAATATGCCGGCGTGTGGCAGGATTGGTGGAAGACATTATGGCTGTTTTTAAATAATAAATACAAAGTAACTATCTAACTCGCTTGTTACATAAAATATACAGAGAATTTGACATCCAGTGGCTATTTATTACATTTAGTATGTATGTGTATGAAGCCAGTAGTAGTATGTATATAGCGAAGCTTGCTGTATGCCATTGTTGGTGATTTATTGTCATGTGTCTATATTCAGTTGAATTTGAAACATTGTTTAACTTTGCCCCAAACCATTAAACAATGTATCATATATTACTAATAATTACAGTTGTCTTGACCGCATATGGCAGTTTCCAATGGCAGTGGAGACATGAGCACAATCTTGCCCTCCCCCTCCCCGCTCCCCGCAGCCGCAGCCGGCCCGCGGCAAGCTGACGTCATAAATATATTCTCCAAGACTGCTAACGAATATTTTTACAATAAAATATTTTTTTTTATGTTTTTTTTTAATGCCATTCCTTGTCTCTTATGTCCCTTTTATTCATATTTGGCAGCCACATTATGTGTAGGGTAAGACCCAAACTACGGTGAATTCTAGACCTTACTAAATCAATTTTTGAATGAATTTTAATAATAGTCTGAGATTCACCAGCAGTTACTTGATAAATCTTTGTGTTATTAGGAAATAAAAACATAAAATACGTAATATATAATAATCTTAATTTATTTGATCACAGAAGTTTAACAACGAGGTAACACAACACCACACAATGAACACAATACT
>NW_013527359.1:73927-74334 GCF_000836215.1 Papilio polytes
CCCCCCCCCCCCCGCCTCCTCAACAACAACTACTAAATACATTATCAGTCGGTGATTAGGAGATGTCATTCAGCGACACCAACGTCGCATTTAGTTTTTTGGCAACTCAACGGTAAAAATACACGTGTGTTGTCGTGATGAAGAACAACAACCATATTGCATATTCAATGTTTAAAATATCTCTAAGTAAAATAGGAACAATCAGCGGAAGAAATCGGACAATTTTAGACATCTAACAAACTCGCTCGGTCTGTATCGCTACCTCGGTCCGGCGCCGCGGAACGTCACTTCAACTTTGTGTGACTAATACTTGTGAGGATTTCAACAGTTCCAGCAAATAAATAAACCACGCAAACTGACAAGCTATTACATTTTAGTAAATGGTCAGACTCGTCCGGGGGCGGGGG
>NW_013527359.1:75893-85799 GCF_000836215.1 Papilio polytes
GCAGCGCCTCCAGTAGCGCGCGCATGTAGCGCTGCAGCTCCCCCCAGTCCATCTCCCCCACATACTCCTGCAACACAACATTACTATAACAGTGGTAACATCGTTTTAACATCTTCGCACGAATGGGTCGGCGCGATGAAATACTATGAACACACAGAAGACAAGCGTGATTTGGGTGCAATTCAGCAATTTGTCTGAAGAGTGTGGAGGAGGAGACTCAACTTTAGTCCCTTTTCCTTCCTATCCTTCTTCGTAAATTTGACGGTAGAGTAGATGCAATGGAAGGGGAACATCCTCTTTATTTGTGTCTCCTACTCCTTTGTTTAAGAGTTGTCAACACATCCACTATTGCAAATGCCTATGGGCAGCTGTCACTCGCCATTTTGGTGGATTCAGGTGGCCACTTGCTTGTTTGACACCTTTTAATATAAAAAATAAAAACTCAGCAGTCACTTTACAGACTATTTAAGCACCGATTGATGTTTGCTTACCGAGAACTTCCTGTGAGGTATGTAAGGCATAATGAACACTATGGTGTCAAGGTGACGCAGGCAGAGATCCACTCCTATCACATTGTGCTTTCCCCTCAAAACATAACATAATACTTAATTAATTTACATCCATGTAAAGTACACACAAACAAAGATGTAACACGAAATTTATTAGACTTAAATTTGATATATTTAGTCAGTGTTTCTAAAAATTACTTTCTCTAGACAATTATTACATCTATTTTAATAATCAGCATATATTGATAATTGTTTGTATATCTTATTGCTTAGTTTAATTTGAAAGCAAATTACCTCTATTATATTCACTTATTATACTCATTATACTCATTCTTAGTCAAATATCACAAGGCTAAGTGTATTTTGGTGTAGCATAGCAGCATTCAGAATACATTGACTTTATTGTTAGATGAAAAAAGTTATATCTACCCAATATCTTGTAGGCATCTCAACTCATGCTCAATGCGAGCAGGATGCGCAGTCGGCACTAGGTGCTTGATTGCAAACCAACGGCGGTCGGCGGCCGGCAGCGCGCAGTGCCGCCGCAGGGAGCCTAGGTACACTGAGCTGAATGTCCCTTCCCCAATCTTTCGGTGGACTTCAAATATCTGGTCCAAAGCTGGAAGCTTATGCAGCAATTCATCTATCTGTTGCTCTAAATGATAAAATTATAATATTTATTTACATTTGTCAATTAAAATCCAGTAAAATCTCATTCAACCTATAAAAATCCATGTTGTAAAAGACAGTAGTTATTACGAACAAATATCAACTAAATGCGAGTCACTCACTCTCCGCATCGTCTCTATCAAAGGATTCTTCTTCGCTTTTCTTTCTAACGGCATTAGTGAAACCATTTTTAAGCCATTGTTGATTTTGTAACACGTCTTTCTGTAACCGAGGTTTTGTCTCAATTCCTCTTATTCTAGACATTATTAGGCCAAAACAGTTTCATGTTTCAGTTTTAAACAAAAAGATACGTTTTTTTTTTAACTTATGAAATATAAATAATCTTAACCATTATTCAAAAACTATAAAAATGAAAACAATCAAAAGGAAAAAACATGTGAAAAATAAAAAAAAAAGTGAAACGTCAATGTCATGCTCAAAATAGGTATGTCAAATGTTGTGTATAGATAACGAATGGTATTATTATGGTTGAATAAAAATATTAAAAATCAAGGACAGACATTTGGATCAAAACTGATCTTCATAACAATACATAAAGCACAGAAAGGTATTCAAAGTTCTTGCATTTTAGTTTTATTAAAACTGACATCTGTTGTTTCTCTATGACTCTGTGTCACTTGTCATAGTTTTTATTATCCAATTTTACGAGTTCTTATCATCTCATCACAAATCTTAATTTTTATTTTGATAGTCTTGATCAGTCTTGATAATGGAATGAGGTTATTGTAATACGAAAAAAAAGTATAAATACAATAAAATAAATAACACTGTACAATGCTTGCGAGAAGCGGTAGAGTTATTACTTATACGCTACGGTTAGGAAGTAAGCAGGTTAGTCTAAAACTAATAAAATATGTTTTTATTTACATTCATGATTGTATAAATAATGTTGAAATTACTGTTATACTACGAAAAATGTCTGTAAACAATATTTGTTGTTAAACACATATTGTAACTTGGTCAGTTTTTAATAAAGAACCCTTATTTTGTAGTTAACACAGGCTAATTATGTAACAAAAGCACCAAAGCCAGAAATTCCTAAAAATTCTTTAGCATCAGTGTACTCTGCTGATAATCAAAAAGACAATGGCATTGTTTATGATCGGAAACCCTTTAAGCTAAACCTGGAGGAAGGGAAGACATACCACTGGTGCTTATGTGGCCGCTCCAAATCTCAGCCACTGTGCGATGGCACTCACAGAGATGTATATTTAAAAATAACACAAAGGTATCTTTTATTCTGTTTATATGTAGATAGCATTTTAAATGTCTCATTAGTAAACTATTAAATCTTTTAAACCCAAGACAAACTTTTAATCATCAATATGATTAATTACAACATAGCAAACATGACTTCAATTGACAACTAACATCTACAGTTCTTTCTAACTTTATTTTCAAATACACATAAATTAGTAATAAAAGTTGTAAACTGCAAAATTGAGGTTTTTGATATGTCTATGTAAGACCCATTGATTTAGCCTATAACTGTAAGTATATGTTTTCTTCTAGGCCTATCAGGTTCAAGGTTGATAAAACAAAGGAGTACTGGCTGTGCAACTGTAAACAGACTAAAAATCGTCCATTTTGTGATGGTACTCACAAGCAGAAGGAAATACAAGAGGCTACTACTATTAAAGTTTAGCATGGTCATACAGTGTGTTAGAATTTAGGACTAACATTGTTTTAGGTTCATATTTATAGGAAATATATCTTAAAACATCCGATTTACTTTCTTTTATGTACAGAATTACTACAACAAACATCCTGTCCTTATCCCACTCACATATAGTCGGCGCACCAGGTTTTTCAGATAAAATTAGATAGTAGCACATCTCTCTCTCTGGGCGATGATACTCACAGAGATGTATTTTTAAAAATGACACAAAGATATACAGCCGAAATGTTTCTCTTTATAGATAGGTATCGCCCTTTCTACCAAACTACTATAAGACTAAAAACTTAATAACCTGTGAGCCATTCTCTTAGTGTCTATGCTTACTAAAGTGAGTTGTCAATGTCACTGTCAGATGTCAGTCAATCCTCACAATCACAATCTGTCACAGTCGGTTTCGGTTGGCAAATCCACCAGTCACGTACAAAATTCTTTTCATTTCATTTCTCTTAGTTAGAGTTTAGCTTGTTTGCAACAGAGTGAACTCTATCGTCTCCCGACTTAAAAGATGGAACAAGAAATCAAATTGTTTACTCGCGAGGAATTGAAATGCCGTAATACGCGCGGAGATGCGATTCTCATTATCCACAACGGGGTCTACGATGTGACAAAGTTTCTCGAACAGGTGAGTCGGCATTTTACTCGTGTTCTGTCAATTTCAATTTCTACATGCGCTCGCATTTTCATCAACACACACGAGAACTAAAACATCAGATAATAGGTTATCGAACGCCCATATATATAACTGGACTGGAGTTTTATTATTAAAGGGTTATTTTGAACAATAATTTTATTTGATACAAATACTTTACTTTTTCATTTCATCAAATCTAATTTCCGTTCAGTCACACTGGGAGTGTTTTCAGGATTGGTCAATCTATTTCAGCAATAAAGCAGCTACATTTTATTGTAAAGGCTATATAGGGCAACATTACATGTAATCAGTTTAGTTAATACTATAGTAAATAATTTGCATTTAAAGAGTTGTATGATCTCAAACTACAATAACAAGTGAAGTAGTAAAACATGAAACATAAAAAAGTAAAACTAAATAAATCTTACTGATATTATAAATGCGAAAGTTTAGATGTATGGATGGATGGATGTTTGTTTGTAGCCTAAATGGCTGAACGGATCTCCATGAAATTTTGCACAGATTTAGAGCATAGTCTGGAAGAACACATAGGCTACTTTTTATCCCTGGAATAGTTACGGTTCCCGTGTGATTCATTAATTTAGTTTTTTAATGTTTACTCGATCATTCTGAAACTGTTCAACATATCTTATTGAAATTTAGCACAGATATAAAACAAAGTCTGGAGTACACATGGGGTAAGCTTCATCCTCGAGAAATGTCCGGTTCCCGAGGGATACGTAGCTTTTTGTAATTTTTATAGTTTGTATGTTTACTAATACCACGCATATGAAGTCGCGGTCAACAGCTCGTAAAACATAAGTAAGGATGTAGTTATTTTTAAGTAACATAATGCTGATTATACAAAAGATATTCATTATATCATATGTTTAGAGGTTAACTGCATAAAGATAAAAAAACGATTTAGGTCAAACTAATAATTACAGTTATATACCTTAAAAAAAATTTACCCTTTTCATGAGTTTTATTGACAACTAGCTGTTCCCATGTGACTTCATCCGCATAAAAGTATAAAAATTTCATTTTATTGTTTACATTTGTCAAATTATCAGTTACAAATGTCAAAATGACATTACATGATGACAACCTTACTTCCTTGATGTTGGCAGTAACTTATGGTCTCTTTCCCACATTATGGTCTTTATCCAAAATATTTACCCCCTAAGTTTAATGGCGTTAAAATATATAGCCTAAAGTGTGACACAAGTGTAGGACTTTTTATTAAAAAAAGATTTATTCAAAAATATGCTGTAATGATTTTTTGAGCTCTTTTAGGTATTTTTCACTGTGGACACTTGCAATTACAATATTAACTTGTTACTGTGCTCACCAATTATTAATTCATGTATAGATATAGGCATACAAGTTTGTCAAAGCCAAAATGTGATCTAAAAACCTTGTACATTATTATTAATGACTAATTCACTACAGCTCTGCAGGACCCTTATCAATAAATTACGATTACATATATCTGTTATAAAATTGGTGATCACTTTGAACAAAGACATTATCAATTTTAACACATTTATTGCACCTAAAGGTCAGAGATAGTAAAAATGATTTTCTTGTAATTTCTGTTCATAATATTATTGCCAGGGATTGTTAAAATAAATGTTGGTTGCATTAACAGATATCTACTAAGTCTTTGAACTTATTTTTATCTGAAAATGTATAGATAGTAAACTGTAGATTAGTTATCCAATTGACTTATAGCTTTATCACAAAATTAGGACTATGTATTTAATGTAACTCCTCATATGAATACAATATGTGTATGACTGGACAGTGCAATCTTGTCTCCGAGACTGATTGTTGCATTATTCAGGAGAAATGTAATATGGAATAATGTCACCCAAGGCGTTGCAAGTAGATGTTCAAGTTGGAGATAAACATTAGTGGGAGTAAAAATTCTCATTTGTTATTGTTAGACGTTTTTGAATTTTAATGAAAAACTGACAAGTAGTTTTTGAGTTGTCTATGTGCTTTTTTTAGCAAGCATTTCAAGATTTGGAAGCAGATTAAAAAATTTATTGTACTCAAAGAGTCACCTGCCCCCCTGGCGACGCCCACGAACCCCCATTATTTCGCACTAGGAGCGTCAGCGGCATTTCTCACACTTGAGCCACATTCCGATATAATGAAAGATGCCAGTGCCGCCGCGTCCCGGCACGCCCTTTATTAAATTATAAACGGTATGCCATGCCTCGTTGGTATTCACTAGATATTATGTGCGTTTTAATGACACTCAAATCATTTTTAGATTATTTGTATGGAGGTCAAGTAACGGTATTCGAACCCTCGTATATCATTACACGACCCCTGTTTTGCGCACAAGCTTAGAGCTGTTGCCTTGTTACAAGGTTACAAGAAATATTATAAATTAATGTAAACCTTGAATTGTTTTAAAATTAAAACTAAAAATGATAAATGCAATTTAAAGTAGTTAAAACATTTACATATAATGATGATTTGTCGTTTTTTATTTGTTTAAACGAGAGACTGGCAAACTCGTTGACCCCGCAACACTCACCCCGCAACCCGCAACAGGCCTCGAAACGGCGCGTTACGAAATTTATGAATATGTACAATAAGTACAATTCTTAATACAAAAACGGTGTTGTTGAAGAAGACTATCATTTTTTGTTGACTTCTATTGTTACAAGTAATAATACCATTTTCTTTTTTCTTACTGTACATTTTCCATTAACATGATAATGACATTTGCTGATACAAAGTGATAACAATTTATACATAATCAGTGGTCGAGTGCGAAGTGCACAAACAGCACACAATGCGACGCTCAGATTAACGGCGGATTTATTCATTTATTCCGTACGCAATATGTTGCGTACATAATATGATTATCATTGTAAAGTTGTTCCTTTCAGGAGTACGATACACACGTCATTGCATATCATTGTGTACATATGTATGAGCTTTAGAATTGGAGATATGTGACGTCAATATTGTGTAATACTCTGGACACCCAACACGACATCCTAACGGGGTCTCGGTGTATTGAGATTTATAACACGAATTGTTATCTGAATCTACGTGGACGGTATTAAGCGCAAATGTCATTGTCTTTATAATTCATTTAATTTTGTATGTGCTGACATATACCATAGTATGCACAGATAGTTCGCTTTCTCCGCGCGCTCTCGCCCGCGCCGCACTACCCAGCATTCCGCTGCAAGCTTGCGTACTTTGCACGTGCCCAAATGTTTCCTCATGCATATTGCATACATAACATCACATTATGTATGATTTCTGAATAAGACAAAGAAACAAAATTGAACACGTTTGCCGGATACGACTTTTAAATGTCTGCTATACATTCTCAATCAAACATTCAACAAAACTGTAGAAACCAATGTTTGTCTGTTCACTGTGCGTTTCTAAACAACTGCACAAATCGTCTCTACACAGCACATACCGTTTATTATCATTGACTTTGACAATACTTTAGGGCCGCAAATTGCGTGGGTCAGTCAGTACTGGTGTGGAGTGGTACAATCTATATATTCTCCAGTGCCCCTGATAACCCCCATGCCATAGCCACCGTAGCTATCGGACTTATATAACACGGCTTGTTTTAAATAATATAACATGGGTTATCATAGTTTAATTAAACCAATTTGTACAACCACTAATTTTACAATTGCTTACTGACTGGAACGCATGTTAACCATTGAATGCATAAATGACGAGCGAAGGAAATGACCAAATATTAAAAAAATCTATGACTACAATAATAATAATTCGACGCGACGTATTAATTGGTAACGGTAACAAGGCGAAGGTGAGATTGTTTTGCTTCGGTGCACACAGGTAAGTAGATAATGCCGAAAAACAGTAGATATTAACCAATTCCATGAAACGATAACGATAGTAAATATTTGTACCGGATGTCTCGGACGTTATGCACTTTGTACTCTCGGATATGATTAACAGTAGTTGAGTATTGATTGTTTGTTGTTGCAGCACCCGGGCGGCGAGGAGGTGCTGTTGGAGCGTGCAGGCCAGGACGGCACAGACCCCTTCGAGGATGTCAGCCACAGCTCCGACGCCAGGTAATATTCCCCCGCAACCACTGGCTCTGCCCTATGACACATCTTGTTACAGCATGTTTTCTCAATAAATTATCAACATATGGATTCATTTGTGAAGTTATTATTATAACAAGAGAAGATAAAGTTACTATTGAGTCGGGCGGCGCGGGCAGAGGGCGGCGCTGTCAAGCGTCAAGGCCGAAGGCATATAATAATTAAAGTTTTTAGATTACAAACATTGCAGTTGAAATGTAATGTTTCATTTTATACGTTTCTCTCAATGAACAGTTCACCGCTGTGAGCTCGATGTCAGGAATAATGAATGTTATCTGTATAAGTGATGTGCTCCCGTGAAATTAAAAAATAATATAGGCTATGTACATACAGACAGATAAATTACCTTTCTAACGGTGAAAGAATTTTTGAAATCCGTCCAGTAGTTTTTACGTCAATCGAATACATACAATGATACAATGTTTCCTCTTTATAATATTAGTATAGATTGTCAAACCGGTAACTTATCCATATAAATCTCAATTACCTCTCAATGCTAGTATAGTTTGTTATGATTATATAAAAGTGTGTGTTGTGGTGGGCAGGGCGCTGATGCAGCAGTACAAGATCGGCGAGCTGGTGGAGGCGGACCGCACGCAGAGCAAGGCCGCCTTCCCGCAGCAGTGGACCAACGACACGCCGCGCGAGCTCGGCAAGTGCGTAGTCTCCTAGGGCGCCCCACGCCGCACACCCCGCACCCGCACCCCACACACCCCGCACACCCCGCACACTCACCACACAGATTCCAATCACCTCAGCATCTGTAAACACTTTAGAATAATATATTTAGGAATTAGAAATTATATAAAAGGTTCATTGAGTTATCTCGCTTACATAGTAATTTGTCAACAGTGAGTAAGAAGATGGCATTCCCATATCACCTCACATACACTATTATAAATTAATTCTTATATTTTTCTAAAAACGTTTGCTAAAAGTTAAGGCTGTGTTATTTATTCATGTTTTTATACAAGTGAGGTTTATATTAAAAATGAATTGAATAATCATTACGATAGTTTCGTACAAGTTCCTTATTTCACTCAGATCTCAATACTTATTTTTATATGTTTAATAGAATATTTTATAAAAAAAATTACCAAATTTTCATATTTTTTTCGTTACTGTGATGTTTTAGATTAATTTACTTTTAAAAAATAATTGTTTCCTATAGTTTATATAAAGCTGTATACAATTTTATGGAATTGCAAAGGTAAAATAATATGTATTAGTGCATCAGTACAGCAGATATCGACAAAACATCATTCCATTCCATTCCACAGGCATCTCACATTATGTTCTATATGTTTATTCGTTTGTCTAGAACTAGGCTTGTATCTAAGTAATTGTGATTTTATAGATCTGCTTCAACATAATATACATATGTCAAGAAGTTAGATGTATGTTATTTTATATTTAATATCAAGTAGCCGCTCATGTCACAAATTACATTATAAGTGACAATGTTTTAAGCTAGAAATGTAGGTTTGCGAACGCTTTTCTAGTATTGCAGTTGTAATGTAGGCTTGGGAAAGGCTACGTATAGAAAGTTGTTTGTAGATATCGTAAGCTCAGTAATGTAATAGCGAGCGAGCGTTTCGTCGCGTCGGTGCTGTCTTTGTGTTTGAAGTATATTTACTTGTTATTATTGTAACGTTGTGTATCAATAAATTACATACAGAACACATAAGCATTCTTATTTTCTTCTTCCACTTTATTTATTTCGCAACCATAGTTAACATCTTTGTATCGTTTTCTCAAGTGGTTTCCGTAAAGTTAAGTTAAGCAATAAAAATGCTAATCATGTCTATTTCAAGCAACATTGTCCTAAACACATGGCTAGCGACATTGTTGCTTCTTTACAATGATCTTATATATTTATCCATGAACCATGAACCACCACATATTACATTCAGATAAAGTAGTCATACAAAAAAGAATGCACCTCACTTTTGATATAACTCCAATTGTACAATATTCTATTCATTTTCTTCATGTCACATAATCATTAACCTTTATTACAGTAATTCTCTTAAATAAAATTAAATGTGAAATTTAAACCAATTTCATTAAACACTACATGTATTCCAAACAGTAACACTTTATAGATCTCTGTTTTGTAAAATAAATCAATCATTGCTATTAAAAAACATTAAAGAAGGATGAAAAATCTTTTTAAAAGATCGGTCGGTATGAGTAGTATAGTGCAGTGCGGTGCATACAGCGGCACGTGTTGTGTTGCAGCGCGTGGAGCTCGTGGGTGCTGCCGCTGGC
>NW_013527359.1:86010-90823 GCF_000836215.1 Papilio polytes
ACAAACAGAATACATTAGAAGATATGTAGGAGGTTAGGGCGCGGCCGAGCATTTAGCTTAAGTGATTTGCCAAGAAATATACCTCAATCGACTGTAGATGGTTACAACTGTAAAATGTTTTTGTTACTAAACTCAATATTTTTGAGACAAGGCCGCGCCCTCACTCAATTATATAATTCAAGGTGTAACAAAATGTTAACTTTTTGAATTGTGCGCTTATTTACGCTGAATCAGTAATTTAATATTAAGTATACGTTCAAGGACAGTGCGGTTGCCCCGAGGGGAACTGTCTCCTTGTTAGAGAGGATAGCTAGTGACGTCCCCTCTACAGTTTGCTTGTATTTTTGGAATATTTACATCGCAAGTGTAATCGTTACCAGCCAACATTTACACGTCGCTCCGTAATATTGTACATTTACGGACTGTACATAAATGCACTTAACCTTAATATGTAAACAGTGAATAAAAGCATAAAAAACTACAAAACCCAATATTTGTTAAATGTGCCTTACACGGGTTTAGTTTATTTGCCGCAACATTTTATTAGCAAAAATTATAATGTATTTCATGTAGATATTTTTCGTTTTGCTATTTTAAGAAGTGTCATGTATTTAAAAGACTTTCAAACATTTTTTGTATCATCAATGTTCACTATGTACAAACGATAGAATAATTTCAGGCAACTATAAAAGCAATGGAAGTGCTAATAATATTTAAAACCTGGTTCCTTGTTAGAGTATAAGATATTTTTCATATGTTAGGGGTATTATGAAATAATAAAGCTGTAACTTTGGGAATATTTTTATTTATGTGCTTCTCAAACATTTCCACATGTGGTGGCCGGTGTTGGTGCTTGACTGTGGCTGCGTCACTTATTACATTTTTATAATACATTTCTTGCACAAAAAATATATGTATTATAGACAAACTTTGTACTAACATTTATTTCATGTTTTGTATGTTTGAAACACATTCCTTATAAAACAATGTGAAGATTTTGATTTATTATATTATATTAAGTAAACCTTAAGGCTTGTGTTTGTGCATTTCAAATTACTTTGTTTTGGTGTTTTAAATAAAACTGTACTTCTTAAATCTCTAAATATGAGTCATTTTATAAAACTGTAGATCACATTTTATGTTGTTTTTTATTTTTGACATATTTTATATAAACTATATCTAGCTAAATGGTTTTTTATTTTCATACCTCTAACACAGACATGGTGTAGTGATCAATCATGGCTCAGAGCCTTAGAACTATTTAACAAACATTAGTGATATGCATGCCTTTAAAAGTTTACAATTAATTTATTTGTATACAATATGATTATATAGATATTAATACAACTTAACATATAAACATTGAGGCTTTATATTCAATTGTCAAACATCAATTTTATTTAAATTAACATAACTATAAATAACTTGAAAAATTAAAAATATTTTACCCATAACATGAGACACAAATCTCATCTCCTTCAGATCTGAAAAAAAAAATTGTAAGAGGATAAAGTCTTGACAACCACATTACATAGAAACTACACAATATAATAATGCTTGTTTAATTTGTAAATGTCCAAACTGTACACAGGTGTTACATTTTGCTTTCCTGTTTGATAGATTTAAACTGTGGCCTAGAACTGAATGGATAGTGTCAATGTGGTATGCCATTATACCACCCCAAGGTTTTATTGATATTTAATTCAGTAGCAAATAGGTACATTACCCAATGAGAGAGCATTGTGAACAATGGTAGTTGTGACAGCGACAGCAGTAGTGCTGGCAGGCAGCGCACAGGGACCGCTCGCAGTATGTGCAGCCCACCTCCTCACACGCACCACAGCTGCAGTTACGCACATGTAAAGGCATGTCTGCAATCTGTTAATATTAAGGAACTTCTGTTAACTTTCTACACATACAGGTTGAAAACAATTTATTTTATGCCTTAAATTTGAAGGAATTTTCAGGAATTAATATAAATTTGGCTTCAAGAACATACAATTCATGATAGACAAGTTACCTTATGCTCAGAAGGGAGAAGTAATCCATCTTTTCCAATGACAAGTTGCTTCATTCTGTCTTTTTTATTTGTTGCACTGTTTTCTTGATTGTTGATGATGTCTTGAGTTGACTTTTTGGCTCCTCGGAATAGAAGTTCTAACGTCTTTTCTACAAAAGTAGTTGATACATAATGACAATATTGGACACATGATCAACAAACTACCCACAAGTTGATGGTTTAAAATTATCTGTCTTAAAATACTACTATATCACTATTTTACATGTAACGTCTTTACTTATTATAAGAATTTAAATAAAACACTATTAATTACTATAATTAAATCCATTGGTATCCTCGACAGGAAACTGATAAATTAAATTAATAAATTTTATTATTCAATTAATATAATATATACTTATCAAAAACAAACATACTTAAGATCTAGATCTAGATTATTTATTTAAATATGTTTACCATACACTTCTTGAAGTCTGTCTTCATTGTTATTGAACTGCTTAAGCCCCAGGTGCACCTTCCTTTGAGGCATGAAGTCTTCGACAAATGGGTTTGATCTTTTAGTAGCCATGACACTTTAATTTGTTAATTAGGGAATTACTCAAATAATTTTTCCAAAATCGTATTGTGTAATAAAAAAATTACAAAGTATTGAAAACGAACGAATTGCAAGGAAAAAATGTGAAATCAGTGACATTTCTGTTTTGGTTCCGTTTAATCTTTGACTAATGTTTAGGGTTGTCATATAAAACACTATGAATTCTACTGCATGAATTATCATCATCATCAACTTGCCCTTGTCCCTACGGAAGGTCGCAAATGACCATATAATTCTTCTTCACCACGATTGAAACGACGTTACACGACTTTGTAAGCGGACGTCGTTGTAGCGTTCTGGTTAATAAATTTTATGTCTCTTCATTTCAATGAGACAGAAACAATCCAGGAAGATAAAACATTAAAACTCTTAGAACAAATGGAGCATTATTTATTAATTCTTTGGTGTACAGATTTGACTTTTCGCATGGACATTTTCTTCTTTGTGGCTACAATTATAAATACTTTAAGTCTTTAAAACAGTGTTGCGTATTTATTGTTTTTCCGAACTTTATCAAGGATTAATGAATTCGGCGAAACAGGCTGTGGATATCTTGGTACTACCTTATACCAATTTTCCCCCGATAGTGATGAGTCGTATTGCCACCAACCAAACTTAAAATTAAAAGTATGCTAAAACATCTGTGTTATTCTTAACAAAGATATAAGACAATATACTTATAAAGATAACACCCACCCCATGCGAAGACGTGGGAGGATATCTGTACATATCACATGGACCTAGGGGTTTTATCACACCTCTTTTTTTCATATCCAAAAACCGTTGAAATGAACCGTATGCAAAACCATTTAACCCTCGATGATTATCTTTGTCGCCACATCTCATTGACTGCAATATAAAGGTAGTGAATTCATTAAAGAAAGGTTTTAAATGGATATCAGAGGCACTTATACTTAGGTTAGAGAAAAAACATTTAGGTATACCACTACTTTCCAAACAACAGAAAAGTCACAAAAAACGTAAATATTAATCGTTAAGGTGTATTTAAAAAAATTACAAGTTTTTTTAACAACTCCTTAACTTCGATTTCCGTCATAGGTTCATGATAATCTTTTTTCAATATATCTTTCATAAAAATTTGTGGCCCACACATTGTATATCCAAAGAATTCCATTCCTTCAATGAAAAATACTACCTAAAATAACCAAAATTATAAATTAGTAAATATAAAAAAGAGTCACAAGAAAACTTAATTGAAAAATGCAAAATTGCAAAAATTTTATATGAAATGTCCCCCGTCAAACAGGTATCAAAAATGTGTCATAAATAATTTATTTATGACACTTATTGTTTTTTAATTCGCTTATTTCATAAAAAACTGACTTTTGCAAGTTTACTGTTTATCCCATAATTTTAAATAATTATTACACAATACTTCAAAAAAAACGATACGTCTTAAAATGCAATCGGAAAAATGATTTTATAAGACGGTGTGATCAGAAACGTCAATCATATTTGACATGGCTACACTGCCAACAGGGCACCTTCGATCGATGGGTTGTTGTCAACAAATTTTTACTCAAATACATTAAAAATATAAAAATAAATTCTACCATAATAGCTTAAATTGGCAATTTTAAAATAGAATTACGAAAAAATACACGTCTCACTAAAATTCGCGATATAAATATTTCACAAGTGATAGTGAAAGTATTGCATCGTTAGTTCTATGATAGTGACGAGGCTGTTTGTGCAGCTAGAAGCATATGTGCGTGAATATTTCGCGAATGTTACGTAAGCAGCGGTAGCGAAGTATGTCGTGGATGAAGCGGGCGCAGGGCGGCGCGCCGCCGCCCGCCTCGGACCAGACGCAGTACGGCGCGCCCCAGGTGAGCAGGTTATGTCGTCGGTCGCCCTTCGCCACTCGCCACCGATGTAAACAATGACGTGGACCGACAACCGAACACCAGTTCAATCATATTAATAAACACTATTGTTGTTTTTTTATTATATATTATATTACGATCTACTTGTGCGAGATGTTTTGCCCACTTGTGTAGTAGCTGTTGATGTTGTGTCATCATAATATAAGTTAAGTGAAAGTTTAGTTATATAGTTACTCAACATGTCAATTGGTAAATTTCAGCCTTACGGGAATCAACACAATATGTACCCAAACTATCAGGGGACTCCATCTAACATAACACATCAACAACAACAGTACTGGCAGCAGCAGC
>NW_013527359.1:90829-93159 GCF_000836215.1 Papilio polytes
CAGCAGCAACAACAACAACAACAGCCGGCTCAGCCCCAGTACAACCAGCAGTATGGACAAATGTACCAACAGCAGAATTATGCTAACAATGCCAACCAGTATTATCAACAGCCAACACAATATAATCAGAACTTTTCCAGTCAAAACTATAATAACACACAGCAGGCTTATCCACATAATTACTATCCTAATCAAAGTATGCCTCAACAAAGCTACCCACAAAATAAGGTAAACAGTGATGGTTGGGAAGATAATTGGGACTGGGGCTGGGAAGATTCAAGTAAGCAAAAACCTGTGTCTAATCAGATTGCCCAACAATTGAATACTTCCCAAGCGCAGCAAGTATGTACCAATGCAAATGTCATAGAAGAAAGCTTTGTATCAACAAATACGTGGAATTGGGCAATGGAGGACAAAAAAGAACCTCAAGAACAATCCACTACTTCAACAAGAGAAATCAAAGAATTTGCTCAACAGCCTTCTGATAATAAAGAACCAAACCTCAACTTTCAAACAGAATCTAATATGCCTGGGAAGGTAAGCAGTCCTAGCCAGCCTGAACATACTTCATCCGAAGTAAAAACCTTGAGTGACAAAGATGTTGTAAAGGAACGGTTGCCTAATTTGGCCCTTGGTAAACGTTTTCACCTTGAAAATTTAACACCCCAGTGGTCCATAGAGTCCCAGATGTCACAGGAATCTAGTGATGGGCCTCATACGCATTCTGAAGGGACTTATAGAAGTGAAAATCAGTCCAGAAACTCGAACAAAAGTAGTCCCGGCCTTAACACTGACAATTCAAATTTTAATTACTCTCAATCTCGTATAGACGACATGTACCCACAGAGCACAGAGTGGTCAAATCATTCTAATGAAGATTCAACTAAAATAGACAGTCACAAAAGCAATAGCAGCAGAAGGCAAAGTCATGATGAATTATCAAGTTCTTTGCAAGATATGAGTATATCTAATACCGATAATGTAGGTTCCGACGCTCCAATCGTTGATAATGAACTTGAACAAAGTTTGCCACCTCCTCTTCAGCCACCACCATCTGTTTCACCTGCTGAGCTTGCACAATCACATCCAGATTCCCATCCTTCTCTTCTATCATCCATGCCACCACCACCGCCGGTTTCTGTTGCAACCAATCCACCTGCAGCAATGGCATCAGGAACATTGCCTCCACCAACTTCTTTCCCTCCACCATCTTCATCACAAAATCCATTCAAACATGCAGGACCTTTTTCACACAAAAATATTTCTAAAAATCATTCAAATATTCCTCCTCAGCCATTCCCACCACAAATGGCCAATACAAATTTAACATCTCCTTCAGTTGTGAGCAAGATCTCTCATAGCAACAGAATACCTGTTGGATTTGGAGCTAATTTAGAAACAACCCCAGATAATTCAGAAAGACCTGATCAACCCCAACCAGCAGTAGCAGGCTTTGTACCACTTCCAGTATCTCAGCAGATCCCTGACAATATGGAGGTTGCTCCTCAACATGATAGAAATGAGTATTTACAAACAGAACACTTGTCCAGTGTTGATTTTGGTGAAAATACAGATTTTAGCCAAAATATTCCACCGCCCGGATTGAGAAGGATGGTAGTTGGTCAACAAGAAACAGAATACAGTCAAAATTTAAATATTTCCGGAGATGAACCGCCTCCAGGTCTAGCGCGTATGGTTCCAGGCCAACAAACTGAATCTGACGGGTATAATCAATCTAACGACAATTACATGGATCGGCATGTTGATGGCCAAATCACTGACAATAGTGGCCGTCCTTTCAGGCAGGCCGATGGCCAGCAAACTCCTGATAACTATTCACAGCCGCCACCGAATAGAGGAACCGATAGAAGACCAATAGGATTGGATAGGATGGTTCCCGGAGAACCCAGTAATAATGAATATATGCAGTACCAGGCCGGCAACTATGGTGGCTCCAATGAACCTAGGGTTGTTACTGGAGTCGATCATGACTATCCTCTGCATGTGGAGGCGGGCCCTCCGGAGGTCAGAGAGCAGAACGTTGACGGCTCAGATTATACCGAACCTGTTGTGCGAAACCCACCCAGGAATGTTATAGGATTAAGGGAAGCAACCAATGACTCATCTGTAGACTTCGTGGCGGCGCCCGGCGATCAGCAGCGCGAGCGCGAGCTCACCATGGAGGGAGAAAACTTGCAAGACTTGAGTGTCATATCTGGAGCGGAAATGACATTTTCAAGGGAGCAGATGTTCGATGTAGTCACTGGCAACGTGACCGATTTGGCGAACGACGCCCCCGAGTCTGTCGAGTATCCCGCAAGCGGCTCGCG
>NW_013527359.1:94554-96107 GCF_000836215.1 Papilio polytes
GCCGCTTCTAGTGAATGTTCTCGTCTAGTCGTCGTCACCACTCCCCGTAACAGCCGTATCCGCAGTGAATATGTAAACGCCATATTGTTTTATAAATACTTCGCATTGAGGCACGGCTGCCAACAGTTTGACATGTTCCTTTGTTATAATGACATTGGAAAAGAGACAGGATATATGCAAATCACATTATCTTTTGATGGCATACAATAAGGGTGCTATTTGGTCTATGCACTATGTTACTCATACCCAGTCGAGAGGACTTTGTTGTCTGTAACACTAAATATGTCATTTAACTACATATAGCAGCGGAATCCACTTAAATATCAAGGTGACCTTCATCAATATCTGAGCCGGATCAATTACGTGAGGAATTCGCTTTTTAATTATGCATTCAAAAAAGTAATTTGCAAATGTAAATAACCGATGCGACGTTGTCTAGCTCAGTCGTGAGTAATCTAAATTCTTCGTCTTCCTGTTCATTCATTAAATTTGCATTCAAACATCACAAGTTTAGTTTAGCCTTATGAATATTTAAATTTTAAAAGTATTATAGGGAAAGGAACTGTTTTAGTTTTCGTGTTGGACATGGTATTTACTCAACGTTTAGTAAATGTTATTCTGTTTGCGCGGAAGGCTGTCCACCCATTGTACGACACAGCATACTTGTTAGCACCTCTTATCTTTCTCCGATTACCGATTTGTTCCGTGATGTGCTTCTATATCATAGTAATTACGCTGATATGTTGCCACAGATAAAATAAGATTAAATTCAATTAACACAAAAGTAATGTAAACCTCAGTACGTGTTCGTTTCTAAATTAAGTTTTCTTTACTAGTGTGACTTTTTATTACAGCGTGTCCTATAATATGTTTTACGGTTCATTATCCGTTAACACTATAAATTAAATAACTCGCGGCCGCACATACTAGAAAAATATTGTTATACTTTTAGTTATCAGACATGTTAAAAATATAATAGTTCGATGTGATCAGATAAGGCGCGTACAAGTTTGATTACTGGAGATATAGGAGTTTATTATCTGCGCGCTAGCGCTAGCTGCGCGCAACCCTACACACTGCGTAGCCTTCCCACAAACACAGATCGATTAACGTACATATATGTGACGTTTACGTAATTTTTAATAGGATACATTCCTTTGTTTTGCAAATACATCAGTTCACTATTTTAACTGACGATTTGAACACCTCTTTTTACGTATGTCAATATTCCAGTTAGAGAATAGATTTCGTTCCTGGACTTGAATATAATCTTTTAGATACGCCTAATCTATTATATCTATGCATGCTCATTTATGAGGGTTTGTTGTCCACAAAAAGTAGTATAACATTAGAATGCAATGTGCGAGCGTGAGCGCGGCCGCACGCGGACGTAGCTGCAGCGAGTGAAAGTAAAGCAGAACAAACGGGGCCGCGGCTCTGGCCTTATCCTAACACTACTTATATAGAACAAATAATTTAAACATTTAACCAGTATGTTTTTTATTCTTTAAATGTATTGCGCTACTTCATTGATTTTTTTTTATCTAATCTGA
>NW_013527359.1:104756-105585 GCF_000836215.1 Papilio polytes
TATAGTTATACATTTTATCACCTACTCTATAATGTTCTTCATTTTCGTAAACTGTTGTGATACTTTTCTGTCCAATATCATATCTTACGTTTCCCCTTCCTTTGACATACGTGTGCTGCGCTGCGCTGCGCTGTGCTGCGCTGCGGTGTGCTGCGCTGCGCTGTGCGGTGCCACCACGTGCTCAGTTTTGTGTTAGTTTATTATTATATATCAATGTTTATTAAATTGTATGAATTTAATTGAATTATAAATTAATTTATTACTACATTTTAACAAATTTCTAAAATGGATTGGAAATGGATGTTTTGTAAATATTTATTTGCAACAAATAGCGACAGCCTCGCAGTCGAACTCGTGTTTCATGTCCCGTTAATTGTTTTTTTTGTAATTCCTTTCATTTAGATTGGGCGACGTCTCTGCAGAGTATTCTGCAATTTTAGTTTAACTATAATCATTGTTATACAACTTGTTAAGACTATTAAAGGGTTTGTAAGTATTAAATGTAAATTCAATTCTAAACGCTATCGAATGTCTATATGTTTTTTTCTTTGTGGCAATTTTAGCTGAGAACTGCGACGGCTGTATATTTCGGCATTTTTTTAAATTGTATTATTTAATAATTAAATCATTTTAATTCGATTGTTTGAGTGACATTAGATCAGTTAATGAAATAGTTGTGTTGATAGTTTTATTTGGTATTCCATCAATTGTTATAACATAAACAATGAAATAGGGTATTATATTGTTAAATAATTGCAAGTGATAGTGCGCAGTCCCCGCCGCGAGGGCGTGCCGCGGGCGCGGGCGCGGGGCGGGCGCGGCGCGGGCT
>NW_013527359.1:105820-107807 GCF_000836215.1 Papilio polytes
CACTCCCTTCTTGATCATGTCACCTTTCACGCAATCCATCCATCTCTTTCTAGGTCTACCTCTACCGATGTACCTCCACATTCATACCTAATATCCTTCTTGTTACATGCGATTCATCCCTTCTCATAACATGCTCAACCACTGGGGCTACTCTCAAACTTCCTCTAATATACTCATTTTGTATCTTATCCAATCGTGTTAGGCCACACATCCATCTTAACATTCTCATTTCTGCTACATGTATTCTCCTTTCATCCGTCCCTTTTATTGCCCAACATTCAGATCCATACATCATGACAGGTGTTACGATGGTTTTATTTAGTGGCGAACTATGTTAAAATTTTTTCTACTAGATAGGTTTAATGTTAATGTTAAAGACCAGGGTTGCCTTTTACCTTCGAGAATTCTTGTAACTACTCGGTTTCGCTTTCGGACCAATTACGAGGCGATTTCTAAGCAGCTGCTAGGTTGAACAAAATTTGTCCTGACTCGGTTGACATCGACAGAGTGCCCAGGCACAAGTGATATTTCATTTTTCATCTTTGTTTAGAGTATTATGTCCCAGGTGCATGCGTAATATCAAAAAAACGTTAACGCCCTTTAACTTTCGTTAAATTAAATCTCCGTTAATTTAGTCCGTTTAATTGTTACATTAGATGCTTCTTGACTGCTATCATTTTGTTATAATAAAACGCACAACACCGCGCTCGTATGTACGGCGACTGGCGGAGAATCGAACGATGAACGAACAACTTGAATAAGGTAATCCAGCCTGTCAACGCGGCCACACGAGGTAACGAGACTGCTAGACCGTGTGGTAGAAGAAAATGCATTTGTGTCTCCTCGACTTGTCTCGCCGCACGTCGCTCTTAATCTCCTTATCAAGCGATGGTGCTAGGAATTCAAACATACTCTTGCGCTCGCTGAATTGTTTTACACCGCTGCAGCTGCAGTGTAAGGATATTTTTGTTTAGTGTCTATTGGCGACATTTTTGAAAATGGTGCTTAAGAAAAATTAGTTATACGAAAGATATTTATAGATCCTTTTTATGAGTTACAAAAAATAATGGCAATTGCAAAGAGAACAAGTAAAAATAAATTAAAACCGCAAAAAACAAAATATGAACGCAAATAAACATCCCTCGACAACAAGGGGACAACAACAAAAGGGATGTAAACATTACTTTGGTTTGAATGTCGTATTTTGTTGGTATTTTGGTCTTTAAATTATACAATAAAATTATTTTTTAAACCATAAACAAAAACCAAATGGCCAGTCGCACAGGAGAACGAACGAGAAGTAACCACTGACTTATGGCTCCTAAACTTTTATAAATGCACTTGCGCTCTACGAAGACTTTCTTTGTTTACTAACAAATCAAATAAATAAGTAGACAAATGATATTGAAACAATAACAAATATATATATGCAATAGTGTCACCCCTATTGTGTAGGAACCCGCACTACTGAAACATGCAGCATACTGGATGTTACACTACAGGAATCCAAGCAGAGGGGGACGAGTCTCGGTCGATCTTGTGAACATTTTACTGTTGTGTACACGCATTGCGTCAATAGCTGGCACGTGCCAGTAACAGTCTTGCTGCCTACTACTCCTTTGTACTGGCATAGATATTCTCGCACTTAAAGTGTAGATTAGAAGTAGTTAAATTAAAGCGTTTTTTATTGTTTTATTTATTTATTTCCCTCAGCTGAAATGTATGTATTTCATGATTAACTTTAACTAACGTTAAATTTTTCGAAAATTATCGCTGTAACGATTAACGAAGTTAAGGTTTTGATTACCTGAGCCCACCTCAGCTTATTATGTGAAATGAAAACATGACATAAACGGGTAATTTGCTTCCCGGTGAAGCAAGCTGTGCAGACATTGGCACCTCGAGCTACTACGATATGTTATATTCAAGCTTAGGTCATACAAAAGATAATAATTATGAAACAACAAAACCAGAGCTGAGATGCCTT
>NW_013527359.1:109221-117477 GCF_000836215.1 Papilio polytes
CTTCTATGGCTTCTATACAACTCGCCGCCGTCAGGGTCCAGTACTCAGATATTATAGTCAAAATACATCCAAAAGTTACATCCTGTGGAATGTTCACCTTTCCAAGTGCAAGAATGTAGGACTTGTGCACATCATCTGCCATCTCGCCATTGCCCGGTTCTTCGCTCACATTGTCTTGTGCAGACCTCCATGTGGACATTGCATTCCTGTTTGTTACAGCTGAAGTTGAAACCTGCCCATTTTCATAATAATGAATGACACTATCAGTCTTCTCTGATGGTCTCCAGGTGCACTCTACATCTGGGCTTAAAGTTGTGTGATTTGTTGAAGAAATGGATTTAGTTGTTGAAGTGGTGCTTGTCGGTGATGATGGACTAAATGGTTCTTGAGAAGTTTTAGTTGGTACATTGTCGTGATGACGTTCAGTCGCCGAACATGCCAGGAGATGTAAAATCAAAAAAGTCAAAAAACCAATGAATAAAACTAAGAGAACTAGTTGCAGAGCAGACAGAGCACATTCAGTCCGTGTGAATGATCTCATCCATCCTTTAAATTCCTTCCAGCATTCATTGCACATTTTACAATCATATTTACAGTTCACATTTTTGTGACAAACACAGACATTTACAGTGCATGACCACACAGATTGTCTACATCCTGTTTTGTGTTGCTTTTTTTAATGAAAGTTATTGTGATCCCTAAACAAAAAAAAAAGTATTTTATAAAACATGGCATAGACATAGAACATGACAACTAACTATACATATATTTCAAACATACCTTCTTTGATTATTTGGAACAAGATCAACATTTTGTCCTATCACAAATGGTTTTCTAAATGGCCTGGCTCGACACCCAAATCTCAGCTGGCCCGACTCCTTGCGACCGCCAAACCCTCCACCCAGCCTTCGCGGCCGCCAGCCCACCAGCCGCCTCTCTGCCTCACGCTCCACTATCAGCTCTGACCCATCCAGCATCTCTGCATGCATCTCCTTCCATGCTGTATCAGTAGAGCTCATATTTTCATATTCTACAAAAGCATATTGTTTCGATTTCCCTGTCACAATATCTTTTACCAAGCGACAGTTCAAGATTTTGCCGAATTTTGAAAATTCAGAGTGGATTGTTTCCTGAAATATGACATTATATACAGAATATGTTATTGAAAGCTATTTTATAAACAGAAACTGTAAGTTGTAATGTTTAATTACAAGTAAATATACCTGTGTTGTCCGATGGTTCAACCGACCAATGAACAATGTATGTCGGGGATCACCTCTCACTTGCTTGTTGGGGACATACTCCGAGCGCAGGGCGCGCAGCACGCCGCGGTCGTGTGCTTCAGAGTCAGTGCCTATAAATTTTGAAAGCGATTAAAATTTATCTCATATATTACAATACACCATTACAAGTAGTGTAACAGTAATTTTTAATTACTTACCATCAATAGAACCTATTTTTATAGGATCGTACTCCGTAGCTAACCTATTATATTCGTTATCATCGTGAGGCATCATGCAATTTTCTTTATAATTTATTTTAGTAAAGTACGCAATTAATGTTGACCTTAAAACGGAGTCATTACCATTTTATTTATTAGTTTTATTTTAATTAATTGTATTTTAATTTTTCTACTGCTATTCAAGTTAAAAACATCATTGTGACATCGACAATTGTTTGTCATTTTGATAAGGAGGTAAAGTTTGAAACAGTGTTGCCATTCTACAAAGTGTACTCTCCCATGCTGTGGAAAAATACAACACCAGAGAGCAGAGTCATATAAGGGCTAAATTAATTATGCTCGAAATTACGAATATAATTGTAATGCATGTCTTACTTATATAATTTAAGGCCTCGTTTTAGTCAATGAGATTTATGTCTACCACAACCACGAATAAATATTAGTTTTTGACCCGATAGATGGTGTTCATATCTAGATTTAACGTTTTTGTTTTCCTCATTGAAAAATTATTAACCAGGGGCTTAATGATAATTTAATAAATGTGATATTATTATTAAGCAGTCGCCACCATTTAAGGAGCATTAGGATTCTTCGGCTGCTTGTATTGCAATCAATATATATGGCTTATTTTTTTATTTTAATGAAACTTTGGTTCTATAACTATAAAAAAACACATTTGATCCGTTCTAGCAGAGAGCAATGCAATGCCCCTGAAGCCAAGGTCCCTACTATACTGACATTAGCTCGCCTGCAGTTGGGCTGATACATATTTTTCATGGGTAACCAAATGGAAATATTTTTTAAATTAAAATAACATTAATTTAAGCATTTCCACAATATCAAATTAAAAACTTGCTTCAATAAAAGTATAAACAAAAGTATTATTAAATATATTAAGGCAATAAAAATGTACAAGCAAATTCAAGTTTTTTTTAATATAGCAGTAGCAAATGAAAACCGTAAGTTAAAATAAAAGGCATCAATCCTTTAGCCACTAAACTGTATATTAAAAACCTCAAGTCGTTGCCGAGAGCCCAGGGAGATCAATTCTCTACAAGAATTTAGGCCCCAAACACAGGAGATAACGTTTACTTGATAAATTGGGTCTAACAATAAACCTTACAACAATCACATTATATTGTAATTCAAACCAAAATGCTCAAAATGTACATGGGGTGGGTGCATGGGATGAAATGGCTATGGGTACCTTTAAGTCTTTTGGTAAATCACCACATTACTTTATTAGCAACACTCCCTGTGGATACACAAATACATTTCATATCTGTTTTAGCTCATATTAGTGATAAAATACAGCAAGACAGAAAACATTCACTAACCAGAAATTTTAAGTAAAAAAGAATTGAAATATTATACATATATGTATATTTGAAGCAAGTAGTTTTGTAAAATCACATTTTACAATTCAATTTGCCTTGCTTAAAGCATTCTTTGTCAAATGAAGTTTTACAAAGTTATACGACTACCTATCCTCAAAGTTTGTTAAAATTCCCAGATACCACCACAACCCATCAATAGCAGACAATTGTTTTTCACTGAAGTTGAGTTCAGAATGATTTTGATGGAAATAGCTGCCCAAAACTGTGCGAGGTTTACAAGCGGGCCACGGGTCATTATCCAATATAATTTCTATATATATAAATATATATAATATATAAGTTAATACAATAAAGTAATGGAATTTTCAGTAACTATGTAAAGTTACATTTCATTCTCCTCACTGTGTCACAGCATTAGTTCCGAACACGGTTTGTTACCAAAGCAGATCACGCTAGTTGAGGGAAGGCGACTGGCCATCGTCCCACACCACGTCGATGCTGGGCCATTTGGTCTGCAGACAAGTGAGCATGGGGTCCGTGGTGGCCGCGTGCATAGGGCACTCCAGCAACGCGGCGCGCCCAGTCCTGTACACTACTCGCCCGCCCGGGCTACTTCTCAGTAGACCGTTGTAGTGGTGTAATGTGAATGTATCCGGGGCACCGCGTTCGCAACCAGGAAAGAATTCGTCCATAAATGCACTTAATAAAATTATACCCAAATTCTCAGAGTCAAGTTTTCGTCGCATCAATTCTACATACTCAGGTTCACTGACAAGATCTGCTGCACATAAAACATCTTGAAGCGCAGCCGATGGTATGAAGTTATTGCCTTCAGGGTCAAAAGAGCGGAAAATCCGCTCAGCTGATTCCCCCGCAGTTTCTGGTGCTGCTAACCGTCGCTCTAAGGAAAAGAGGACAGTTAAGTGAGTCTCAGAAGCCAGAACCCAAACTGGGTGCTTAGGATTCTTGTAGAAGGAACCAACTGTGCAGTATTGCATATGTTCCATTATGGTAAGAAAACCTATGTCATTCTGCCTCTCGATTCCCCGTAGTCGCAATCCTCCAACAACTTGGTCATGGTCCCAAACATGGGCAACTGCACGTCCAGTTAACATTAAATTAATAAGTCCCTGAGATCCATAACCATAGGTGGAGTGTATGAGAGGATCAGATAATTCAGCTAGTTCTGCCTCCACAGTGCTCACTCCTTTACTGAGGATGACACTGTATAACAGAAGCAAAACTCCATATTTATCTTTTAAAATGCGTATGTTTCTTGTGTAAAAAGCCTCCACCTCAGACAATGTTTGAAAAGAGTGTACTTCCATTCTACGGTGAAAATGGTCAATTGCATCACATGATTGTTCTTCAGCGCTGACATTGTTGCCAGCGCTAGTGTTTGCTTCCGTATCGTTTTTGCGGTACACAGCCACATTGTACTTAGAAACTAGGCACTGGCTTATTATTGTACACACAGCCCTAACAAGCAAAGAATTGCACTTTTCTGATGTTAAGTCTTGAAAACTATGTCCAGGTGTTTCAGACAACAGTATTTTGAGGAGAAAACCCTGCACAGGCGCAATGGCTGCGCACGGCCCGCCCTCCTGCTGGATCAGTGCGCTGGGCTCCTCGGGACTGAACTGGAAGCCCTGCGCCCACCGCCGAAACACATCCTCCTTGACATGGTCACCCCACAGCAAACGCCTAGTGCTAGCCAGCTCTCGCTCCAGCGTCGCACTTCCAGCGCTCATATTATTATTGATCTCTTTAGCTTTTGTGATGTCACTATTCTCTTTGTCGCGTAATCCTTTCAACATTGGCAGACTAGACTACACCACCTAAAAGAACAATCCACATTAAACATGTCAAATACTAACAACAAAGTTAGGGACAAACCGGAATCTTACTACAAGCAAAATTAATTTGCAGCAAATATATACAACTATAAAAAGAATATAACCACGTAGTATGTACTTACTGCGGATTCCACAGTCATAGTAACTTTCAACATTAAATAATTATTTACTCCTTTTCGAATACAAGAAAACCATATGAATCTTCTCAAATTGCATTATAAATCGTACATAAATTGATGTTTAAAAACTTTTCATATAGAAAAAGAAAAGCTTACGACATAAAGGCTGCCATTTTTTAAGAAAAATAGCAACATTTATTTTCATGTCATTGCGTTCCAAGTCCTAGAACAGATATTTTATCCTTTGAATTTACATTAAATTGTTATAAGTTTTATTATTGTAGACATTTATCCAAATGAGTATTTATTACGTAGAAATGCTTTACAAATTAATTAACAAAATATACTTTGAATTCATTACAGTTAACAATTTTATTTCCCTTTTTAAGAACATTACAAGTTTATAAGTTTCTAGGTTTTAAGAATTTTTATTTTATTTCAATATAAAATTGGGTTTAAGGATATATTTACCATCTAAAACAGGTAATTATAATTTTCGCAAAAACACCATATGAGCCAAAATGAGCAGTTATTCTACGCATTTTGCTTAAAAATGAACTTGTCAATTTTTCGTTTATTCTACTCTATGTTCATTCATTTGATTCCTTCTCTCAATGATGCCATTGATAAGTAATTTCCACTACTTTAGGGATATTTTGGCTCCTGAGAAAAATTGTAGGAGAAAACTTTATGAGGTACACAAAGACATGAAATAAATCAATGATATTTTTTCATGAGTTTGGTTTCGCACAACTTTGCTTCTTATCACGCTGTTTAGTTTAAGGTTCAAGTGAACGCTTATCCCATTTCCATTTATCAGTATAAACTGGTTTTATCTATTTATTTCTTGTTAATAGCTCTCCCTCAGCGGATTGGGCCAGACAATAATCTGGTTTTCATCGCCAAGTCATGTACAGTTAATGTCAATTATGTTTGCTAAAACGTGGTGAGTTTTCTTGCATTGCAATGTTCTCCATAATCTAAAATTGATGTAGTTTGTTGAAAATTCATAATTTTCAAATAAAATACGTAAAGATTTTATTACATTATACTGCTACAAAAATTGGGGAAACACTAGCCAACCATCTGGCAGCACACACTGTCTTGCCGTCAGCCGTCAGTCAATCATGGACGTTGTACGGTGATGTTTGTTTTTAGTTTTTATTTTTGTAACCATTCTCCTGTGTTAATTATATGATTTCATTTAATTTAATTAACGTTACCTTCAAATCATCACCGAAAACATGTGTTAATTTTATTTATTGTGTTATTTTGCGGTCGGTGTTTAGTTTTTGTGTTTTGTTGATTATTTCAACATAATGAAGGTGGACACAGCAAGTCGGGAGCGACGCGGACTGCTCAACGTAGCAAGTTTGTGCATTCACTTTTTATATTAAGTTGTAAAACGTAAACTCAATTATTTCAGTATTTACCTCTTTATTTACAATTGTTGTCGTTAAAACTTCAGTGTCTCTAAATAACTCAAGTCGAATATGTCTGTCAACATAGTATAAGTGAAAAAATATTATGTTGAAGTTCAGTTTAGACATGTATCGAGATAATAACATTTAGCACACACATTGAATAATTTTATAAATTCTATTTCGGTTACATTATTTCATGACTTAACCAGTCTGTAATATGAATGAAAATGTTTGTGACAATGTCTATTGGTACAGACGAAATATTCAGTACTAACTAGAGCTGCTTTATAATATCATTATCAACCCGTTTGCCAATTAAGTAAAAGCAGTAGAAAGTAACATGGTATTTTCTTCTCTGGAAGTAATTTTAACAATGTGTAGTTTTATTTTCTGTTTTTAAATACTAGTCTGTAGATGTAAAAGAGGTGGAATACTAATAAAAAAGAATATTAAATGTTGTTAGCGAAATACCCATAATGTCTTATTTAGAGACGGTAACAGTAGTTAGCATAATGTAATGCCAGTAATACCTAACAACATGTTATATAGGCGGTCAAATATTGTGGAAGTTTAAACAATTGTACAAATCACTGTACAGAACGCAATATGGTGTGTGAGGAGAGAAATTGATCTAGGGGCAGGACTTTGTACAGCAAGCATGTCAAGCTCACAAGATTTCCTGTAGTGTTATTGCTAATATATGACAGTTCTGATAACATCATTATTACTTTAAAATGAATATAATTAACTTTAATGTCTAATGGTTAATTACCAAAATATCAATGAATACATTAGGGATTTCTAAAAACGCCTATAGTTTAACTCTTAGTAATGTGGATTGATCCTTGGTCATAAAGAACAAACTACTATAGTATACAACATTTTTGTACAATATTACTTAACCTTTTTCATTGTATAATCTGTCCATGGAAGACCATTTTCTTTCACGATATATCACTTTTTATACTCTTCGTCTGTTATAGTTGGTACAAACTCGATGACTGCATTTATTTGTCATAAAGTTTGTTGACACTTTAAAAATTTCACCAGGTGTATGATAATATTATGGTGTACAGTTAGGAGCTGGAATCGCATGCAAGTTTAAACTGCAATACGTTACGAGAGAGGCGATATTAGCATGCTTGGCCGTATTGTTGTTAGCGACGCGCGGCAGGTGGTGCGCTGGTGGCGACCAGCGGCGCGTGACGCCCCGACCTCGTCACTATGTTGCTATAACGTCGGCAACGGCGCATAAGATAAACATAACTTTGGGGGGAAAGACCACTCACATGTTTAAAATCCAACGAAACTTTTGAAAATAATTGCCATGATTGACCTATGCAACATTACTGAAGGCGTAAGTGTAATTTATAAAGAAGTTAGTCACACCGCACTGCGACGAAGGCGTGAGTCAGAGGTGGCCATTTCACGGCTTTCTATCTCAGTGGTAATTAACCGCTACTCTAACTACTTCGATATTTACCTGTTTAATCTAAATAAATGTCCATTATTCATGATGTGATAACTCTGTTACATATATGTTACTAGTAGATTCACTTGAGTATTTATTCTGTTATGTAAGTTTTGAGATATAAAAAAGCGTTGTAACTGGCCGCAGTCGTGCCACCTCGATGGCTTAGCACAATGGAGTCGTCCTCAACTTCTCGCGCCGGCACTGGGTCACGGAGTCATGCGAGAACGCGTTTCGCTTGTCTCTCTCCTCGGCGGCGGCGCCCGACACGCCTCTTGCGTTCAAACATCTAGAAAACTTGACCATTTTACATCCCTTATTAAGGAAACCTGGAAGTTTACCCAACCAATTGCAAATATTAAAACACTATAAACGTAGAGCTAAGAAAGTCAGTGTAACAGGTTCAGCCAGTTACTTAGTAGTCTCCTAGAAAATATAAGGATTTTCAGCTGTCTTCATCAAAGTTTGATGTAATCAACGACTTTTATTTAAAGTGTTCCTCTAACGAAGCGTCAGGTTGGCGGTTGTCGCCTTTATCTAATACAAAAAAATAATTATGAATGTACTTTCATCATCATCATCATCAT
>NW_013527359.1:117651-122151 GCF_000836215.1 Papilio polytes
CTCTACTATGGGGGCTACTCTCAAACTTCCTCTAATATACTCATTTCGTATCTTATCCATTCGTGTTACCCCACACATCCATCTTAACATTGAATGAATGTACTTTCATATTGACCAAAAAAATCTCTACGACAAAAATAATATACGGCCCAAGGGCTTAATAGTAGATGAAGCGTAACTCTTAAAATAGTAAGGTATCACTAAATGTATGCGACAAAGTAAAACGCATCACCGTCAAAGATGACAGAAGACTCTGTATACAAATCACGTAGGAAGTGGTTATGAAACCATAGCCATTCTCAGCTGGTGCACTACACATTGGAATACAAAAACCGAAGAGACAGTTCTATAGGCATCGGCAGGAACTTTATTGTGGCTAAACCAACTGCACCAATATACAGTAAGAATTTGCATCTTATACTGTTCATACGCAATTTTATGGTATGTTAAAAATTTTTCAAATGTACACATTTGCAGTTTCATATAACAGCAAACAGTGCTCTTAAAATATCGGATTTTTTTTTTATCGTTTACAAAAAGTCGCCATTACCAAATTTTGTAGAGATCTCAATGGTTTCGTGTATTGCCAAGTACAATCTTAATTTTTTGTGACATCTCCTTGAACCGAAATGCCTTTGCCCATTAACCTTTATTTTTTGTCGTAATCCTTGAGCATTACTGTTCCACAAATAGTATGGCTTTTTAAATATTTACCTGACCAAAAAAAACAATGTTACTGTAACTATATGATTCTCAAGTTCCGGTTACCTCTCTTGTGAGTTTGTGCGTCATACTTTTGGCAAGCTTATGTGATGCATCTTTAACGGTTCATGGTAACAATGACCATGCTTTGACGTATTGATTCATCTCGTTTAAAAGGGGTATCGGCATACTGAATACGGTTGTGGTAGTTTATTAGACAACAAATGTAACTTAAGTGGGTCGGGTACTCGGGACACGGCCGTCACAGTTCGCGGGTCAGCCGGCCCAGTCGGTGCAACTACACTTTCTCGTATACGGCTAACTTGTCTCTGTTAGCCATCTCTAGCAACTTTCTCAGGTTCAATGGTCGACGAGAAAGGAAGACTGTACACATGTAATAAGTTTAGAGGAACGGAGGGATCTTTGCCGGTTTGTAAGTAGGACAGTGGGTCAGTAAAATAAGCATTGCTTGCATTTGTACATGACGTATGAATTAGTACATCACATCTTCATACTAATTATTATTTGAAGCTCTTTACAAAAGATCTTTTTATTGTAACGTAAAAAAACGCACTTCTAACTTCTCGGATTAAATATAATAAAATGTAGCAGTTCTGTATTTAAGTGGTAGAAGTTATTCCACTTATAAGCATCAGCCTTTTTTGTGTATAGTCCCTTTATATACATCCCTTTCTCGATTGTTAGATTTCCCACGGGTTTACTTATCTCTTATTTTTATCGTAAGTAGATTTTTTGTTGCTACCAGTGCATTACATTTGTTGCGCCAGGCAATACTGAAGACTGTATTAATATTGTTATTATAAGAATCGTAGCAATAAGTATACATAGAAATAGTTTTCATCATTGAGAACACCTCGGGTATGGAGGCTGCAAAGCACCGGCTGTGTTGCCGCAGGTAGCGTCGCAAATTGGCGGCAGCGGTCGCAGCAATGGCCGCCCGCAACGGCACCGCCCACTACCGTTACCCCAATTGTTTGACTCACAACACAAGCTCCAGCGGAAACGAACCTTACAAAAACATTGCCATTTATTATTAGAAAGTAGATATTGGCGTAATACGAGAGGTCCTTAATATGATTGCGTTATGCTAAGTGGTCTAATTGGTGCACTTAGCACTGAATCAATCAGCCGAATTTCAATTGTCTACTTGTACAACTAACAAAGTGTGAATCGCCTCATTCCGTCCCTTGAGCCGTTTGTCCAATTTCTCTTACTGGCCATTGTTGTAGTGGCCTCAAAGAGCAAAGCGATCTCTATACTTGGTACAGACGGCGCTATTGTTTATCCGCAGTGCCATTATCGCTGAGTAACACCGACAATTTAGCTGTTTAGCCCACTGTACATTCCGTCACGACCGTTGGGACAGACCCACTGTCTCGAATTAGCTTCTAGATTATTGGTTGCGGTTTTCCGACGGTAAATTTACCTGTGGCTTTAATGGCGATGGCGTACAAAGCCCAGAAGTTCGACGATATTTTCCGGATACACAGATCATTTAGTACCGTTTTAGAGATTGTAAAGTAATCTAAGTCCACGTTTTTTATTATAGCATTGTAAGTTTAATAGATAGTTGGTGTTTATGGACATGCGTTAGTCGCGACACGCGTCCTGAGGTTTGTTTAAACTTGTAATAGTTGTTTAGAACATCAGCGACAGTTTAAAGGCTTTTAGCATATCCGTTAAGTGATGAGTCAGTGAGATGTTTATTTGTGTCGGCATCAACAAGGCCGCGCTGACCGGCCGCCATACGACATACGTGACATGAGCGCGGCAACGCAGCGACGCGGCTACGTGCTTAGTTTTCATCAATATTTTGCGATTTGAATATGACCAGTTCAAACTTAAAATTTGCTTTTTGTTGGTACGTAGACGGAACTAAATAAATATTATCTCTGCAAGGTTGCAAATATTTAATGCGCACAACTTCTTTAGTGAGATATTGCATTGTAACATAATATGGTTTCATTGGATTTATACATTATGTAATTATCCATAGATGAAAATAAAATAGTAATATGCTGCGTACTTTATGCCATAACGTTTGTTAAAGATACTAAAACTGAAGGACCAAGAATGGTTGTTTACAATATCAATAGTTATTCAAACAAATGCATGAAGCGACTCGGAGTGATGGTAACGCAAATGTTTATAACATGTAAACATAACAACAATAGTGTTAAATGTAAACAGAACATTATACAACAGCTGAATGCACTCGAAAGTAGTTTTAAAACGCAAAATAATATATATAAAAAGTGAAAATAGAAACATCTTGTGTAAGCTATTCTAGTTGTTTTTGTATGCATTTACTTTTTGTGATAATACCTATTTACTAGTGAGTTTTTCGTAGTAAAGGAAGCAACAATGTGCACCGTTTCGCCGTTCATTCAAAACCTCTCAACAAGAGCGTCGAAAATAAAAAAGTAACGGTCGCCAGCGGTACGGTGTGCGATGAATAATGCGGGTGGCACCGCGCCGCAGGATTGTCCAAAGGTTCTTCGGACTTCCCTGTGCTACACAGGTGCAGGAGCGCGGGTGTACCTGGCGGTGACTCAGCGCGTGACGTCACCACCCAGCCACGCGCTGCGCCCTCTCCACGCCCCCCTCTCCCCCACGCCTCGCCGCCACTAGGTCAATCTTCACTAATGTTACTTTTTTAAATTGTAAAGTTTGTCAAATTTCGTTTCGTTACTTGTTTGGACTCGGAAAACACATTGGTCGTTACTGACGGATAGACAAGAGGCTAAAGAAGTTTTTCTAAATGTTTTGCCAACCCGCAATCACATCGATAGTGTGTGTTAATAGATGAATTTCTACACTACACATACATTGTAATATGCAGCACAATAATTTACGTCAACGTGAACCCATAGAAATGGCATTAATTGCTTACGATTGCGATACGAAGGAAGGACGATTTAATTTATTAGGGTTATTACTATACTCATACGTAATGTCCGTTTACTTTAAATATCGCAATGAACATACAAGATGAAAAAGTATAATTAAGTAGAATAAATTACGTAGATTGTAGATATTAACCTATGCTAATTTCAATATGCAATGTCAGCATTAGATTTACTGTTTGTACTCTGTTCAGCCACATGTCAGTATGCAGTAGGTAACACAAAATGCCATACATTCTCAGAGTTCCGTACATTGACTGTGAAAGAATGTGAAGGGTATTTCATTGTTATGTATGTGAGCAATAACGACACGCTATCTAACTGCGCTTTTTAACGCATTTTCCCGCAATATAATATACAGTACAATGTTTTTTAAGCCTTTGCCAAGTAAAAGTATCTTGTTACTTTCTTTATGCTTTACTTACCAAGTATACTTTGCTCCGGTTATTTCTAAATATTTAATAGAATGATTTATAAAGTTGTTGATCTTATGAGAGTAACAGCTACTTATCAAGCTAATGCGTACCATCCTTCGACTGTATTATCACTTGCTTCACGTGAGATTGTGGTCAAGTGTTAGCTTAACAAATATAAAAAAAATCTTCGGCTAAGTTTGCTATTGTTTTTTTTATCTATAGCTATTCATTATCACTTTTTCTGCATCTCACTAGCGAACAAGCAAGTGATTCGTATCCACAACATTTACTTATGCAAGTGGGTTTTATTCAGCGATGTTTGCGTGATGACAAGGACTCTTCAGTTTTCGTATGCGAACTTAAACGTTAAGATAAACATGTGCTTGCGTCACGCTACTGTTCTCATCGCAACAATGCGGTGTGATTATAGCGCGGAGACTGGCGACTGGCGACTG
>NW_013527359.1:122190-125098 GCF_000836215.1 Papilio polytes
TAAAAACTTTAAGAGCAGTAGCTGAGCCGAGAGTTCAGATAGTTTGAATTAATCATAAGGACAGTCAATAGCGGCCCGTGTCAAAGCACTTTGACGTTGACATTGAGTAGCAAGTGACGAGGAAGCGCTCTTCACTAAACGTGAGACGTAACGTGCATTGCAATGAGCCTACAGACGTGCACACGACTGCCCACACTGCCCACACTGCCCACCCTCCAGCACTTGTCATTAAATTCATATACGTACCTTGTCCTTGAATTAATATGCAAAGTGGGTGTAACAATACAACAATGCAATAACCTATTGTTTACACTGGCACGTCTTGTGCCTCGCTTACAAAACTGCTAAAAATAAGTACTATCTCGTATAATTTTCAATATGTTTATTATTAAAGTATCACAACAGTGTTACGAGTCCAATCGATTGGTAATATAATAGAGAATATGTAAGTTAGGCAACAATAGTAACCGGTCGTCGGTCGCCGGTCACCAAGCAAACCACCCTGCGCTGAGTCACCGGCCGCGCCAGCGACGGGTTAGATAATCTCTCGATGTTATATGACACGTGGCCTGCCAATACCAGCCAGAGATACTACCTACAAACACTGATTAAATACGCTACGGTGAAAGTTTTATGTTCAATGTTGATGGATGTAGTTATTTGAAGTGAACATTATTATGATACAAAGCAGTAAAGAACTAAAATACCAAAGTTTTATTATAAAATTACACTTTTAATAACTTGTACCTATTTCAGGTCGCTTCGCTTGGCTGTGTCTGGGGTTGTGGGCGATAGCGGCGGCGGGGGCGCAGGGCGCAGCGCCCGCCGGCCCCTCCGCGCGCCCCGAGGCCTACTTCAACGGCAGCTCCTACATCCGCCTGGCGCGCCCCGTCTCCCTCAAGCAGCTCGTCGGCCTCAGCTTCCGCACATGCGTCGGTGAGTCGAGACTACATACAGCACCGAGTCTACTATAAATTCTAATTATATTAATACGCAATCCACCGTAACGTAAAATGCCGTCGATTACACGCTCAATGTATTTTCTGCGTTTGAATCACCACTAAATGATTATTATTCATGATGAATGATTGAGTCGCATTCGCGAGACATTCCGAGCGTCCGCAGGCCGACGACACACCAGTCACTCGGTCACTCTTCAGTGAAGAATTGTTATTTTATTTAACGATTCATTTACACCGTTATAATTAAACCTTTATATCAAACGAGTTACAAGCTACTTGCATAGATGTGTACTTGTAAATAATATTACATATACATGAAAGTAAAGCGCATTGCACGAGCGATCGGTCGCCGGGAGCGAGAGTATTGATTGCAGTCGGGCTAACTGCGCCCGGCGCGCTCTCGCTGATGTCTTCTGTGTGGTGTGCCGCTGCCGCGTGTGTGCGACTGCGGCAGGTCAGTGACTCAGTGCACCGCCGTCGCCGCCGCAGCCGCCGACTGCTGCTTGCAAATTCAATAGTTAACAGTCGTGTTCAGTTCGATTCCCGGCACCAACATCACACATAAGAAGCTAACCATAATCTTCACAAAGATGGTCGAATTGAATTAATGCCGCGTGCGATATATTAGCCTCCCGCTAATCTTTGTCTCAATTTGCAGGATAATTTTATTAAGTGTAGTGTAGTGCAAAAATGAGTAAGGATCAGGGCCGCAGCGGCGGCGGCGGCGGCATGGCGGGTGCAGCGCGCATGTCCCGGCCATCCCGGCCATCCCGGCTTTTTGTAGGCCGAGCCCGCGGGTCCGGTGCCCGGCAGGACCTCGCGCACCGCGACGATTCATTCACCTTCTTATACTACTGCACTGATATGACACATTTGATTAACAAATAAAAAGAAAAGAATGCAAGTCTTTTGCTGATTCAGTTTTCAATGTGTTTATAATTTGCGTTTTAAGCCGTCACGTTACTTCTCAACTGTCGAAACAATCACTTGTTGCTTGTTTAATAGTTTATTTATAAATAAATGATTCGGTCATATCCTAAAACAATATGTTCAGTACTATTTTAACAAGTCGAGCCATTCAAATTGGAAACAGTTATTTTCCCTACAAGTATCAAAATTGCTTCAATAACTTTTGAACGATACAATGTGGCTAAACACCATCCAATAAAGAAAACATGCGCCCCCGCACGTGCGAACCAGCACTCCATCATCTTGTCAATGATAAAGACAACGGGAATATATCATGCTCGCGGTAATTTTAATAAATTTGTTTCATGTCTTATCGTTAACTTAATAGGTAGCACTTTATACCGGTTAGTCATATCAAGTATTACCAATTATCTTAAGTGAGCAAAATATTTCGTGCTCCTAGTTAATGGTGTCATTGATGTTGTGGACTTGTTAGTAAAGGAGTAAGCCTCTGTTAGCACATGACAGAACATCAGCGTGTGTAGTTGTTCGGTTTCAGCTAAAGATTATAATCCGTAGGATTACGGCTACGGTGTAAACAGAATGCAAATAAATGTTACTGCAGTATTTAAAATAACTGGACATAAATGTGAAACGCCGTTAAATTCTACGATTTTCATAGCTCGTTAAAATCTGTGACGTGGCACGCAAACATTCTTGAAAATCTCATAGATAAGTGTAACGATTTTGTTCACAGCATCAAGTACCGTTATTGGCTTTATTTAGAGTCAGCTGTGAAGGTCAAAGGTTATTTTGTTTGGTTTGGTTAGGTTGTTTGGTAGAATTTGTAAGGTCACAAACTTGCAGGGACATATGTAAGATGAGTCATGGTGAAACGAGGTACAGGAGCGGAGCGCTACGTTGCAGGCGGGGAGCTGTTTTCGCAGCGGTTTGAGGGGTACACTCTGCACGTGACGGCGCTCTTGGAGCAGGTGGTGGTGTCGTGGGCGCGGCCGGGCCAGCAGCAGCGCGAGGTG
>NW_013527359.1:128137-132058 GCF_000836215.1 Papilio polytes
GGAGTCCGCGTGCGCCTCCTCGCCCTGCCACAACGGCACCTGCCTGGCGCTCGACTCCGGCCTCTTCAGCTGCCAGTGCCCCGCGGGATACACCGGTCAGTGCACACTCGAACGTCAGTCATTACATCAATTGTCTATCTATTGAAGAAAGTTATTGAGTTGACCTACATATGATACCGTACAAGTAAAAACTGTTATGTGATAAAGTTGTACAATCTTTCAACAGTAAGTAAAACGAAAATCTTTATTAATATTATTTTATTGATAAATAATTGTAAAGTTTATTACTTTACTATAATAAATGCATTAACTTTTTTCATCGGAGTATATCTTTCCTACTTTGTAAGCGGGTGTGTCCTGGATTCGTTTGCCTTTCAAATTGATGGAATAAGGCAAAACTGAGAATTCCCGCTTATATATCCCTCTGGCGCCGGGAGTCCAGCCTGCTACTTTACACACTGATTTGTACTTGGCGGTCACTGAAATCCAACCGATTGACGACAAAACCACGTCTCCACAACAAAGTTTCGGTCCTTGTCCAGAAAATTCCAGGATATCATTGCTCATTTTCAAACCGGGCCAATTTTTGACTCTCTCCGCTCCACCTGTTGGTACTGCAAATAACTCTGTACCTAACAATTTCTGGTACACTTCATCTGCATCCTCAGTCTTCACAATTGTTATTGGCAGGTGCTCCGAACAGAATACTGTGAATCTACAGGGCTCGGAGCATTCCATGAAGTCCATTCGCGCCAGGCCCCCTATGAACAAAGTAGAGCCCGGGGTCAGGTAGTAAGTTTGCGGCTTCACTATATTCTTTGGTATGGTCATCAATAATTCCTCAGTGCTCAGCAGAGGTAACACCTGATCCGGATGTATCACGCCAGGTGTGTCATAGAACCATTTGCTGTTAACAAATAGCTCATGCTTTTCATCCAGAATGTCAATGGGATTTTTTTGGTCAATACTGTCATCTGTTAATGGCATAGCAAAGGTTCTCCCGATGTGCCCAATCAATGATGGTGCATCACTAAATGTTTTACCTTTCACTTGGCCCTTCCTTATTTCATTTTCAAGTTTAAGAGCTTTAGCTTCGACTTTTAACCTCTGATATCTTTGTTGTATTTTCCATCCAGAGGGTCTATTTATAGGAAATTTCAACAAATTCAATGTTGTCCCCGGCCACCTGCTGACAGTAGCTCTCTTTACAATATCGACAGCGTGAACTTTGCAGTAATCTGACTGCAGGAGGGCATTAAACAGCGAGCTTTTGCCTACGTTGGTGCAGCCCACGAGGAATACGTCGCCCTTGTACATCCATAACTTGAACATGGCCGATATCAACTCCTCAACTCCATAGCCTGTTTTTGCAGAAATAAGACTGACATGTTTGATGTTGGCATTGTTCAACATTGTTTTGTTGAGTTCCCTCATGAGGCATTCTTTGACCCGCTTGAGATAGCCCACACTGTCACCGGGTAGCAGATCAACCTATAACAGGTTTTATACATATTGTAAAACTATATTAATGTGAAAAAAATTGTTTAAACATTAATATTAGTATAAAAAAATATAGTTTACCTTATTAGCTACAACAATGAGAGGTCTCTGAGTGCCAATGATGTCAACAATGCCCGGCCAAATGGAGCACGGAAAGTCCAGCAGGTCCACCATCAGCAGGACTAGGGACTTGACCTGTCTGCACACAACATATTATTAAATATTTCATAAAATTTCTTACTAATCTAGCAACAGTACATGTGTCTTTAGTAGAAGTCTAAATGTTGACATGCTCTACAATCAAATAATCATTAATTTATTTAGCACCATACCTTATATTTTGTAGAAGTTTTTCATATTCCTCAGGCTGTACAGTCACATCTAAAGCTATATTGTACTCTTTTAGAAAGTGACATCGTTGACATTCTATAATTTTTAAATCCTCATCTGTACGACCTTTAATGATCTCACTGGGCAAATATCCAGGTATGGCAGGGTCGCTGCAGTGCAGCAGAGCACCACAGCCGCCACATGGCACTCGGCTAATGCCCACCTTTGGGTCGGGAGTTCCGTAGTTCTTACACCACTCTAATCCATCTATGTCGTCATCCTCTGATCCTTGAAGTGCACTTAGTTTACTATCATCAAAATGTTCATAACTAGTCATCCATCTATTTAAATTTGAACAATTAAATTCTCTCGCTCCTTTATTAGCAGGTGAAATATTTATATTAGTAGGATTTGAGAAAGGGAGTTGAAATGTGTTTTCTTGTAGAGAAACATCCACTTCATTATTATCCAACAATAAATTATTATTATTTATATACTTTAATGCCACAGGTAGGGGCGGCAATGACTTCTCTTTAAAGTTTTTAGCTGAAATTTGCTCTGCTTTTCGCAAAGATTTCACGTAAAATTTGTAATAACCTAAATCTAATTTCTCCCTTTCTAGATAAGAATTGAATTTTATTTTATCGCGTAACTCAACAATGAGAGTACTTAAACTTGAACATGAAACTGTTTTTTCAATTTGTTCGGTAACTTTCGCACTTTTTTTTCTCACAAACTGGCTTACACGGATTCTAATTACACTTTGATTTTGGTATAACCTAAAAAATGTCCGCATCGACATATACATTGTTTAAATAACCTTAAAACTTAGACGTTATGTTAATTCACTTTATTTGCTTTCATTTACATTTATAATTAGAGCAAATAATTGATAAACATTTCATTATTACTTTTTGTTATGATACAAATTCGTTTTGACTTTGACGTTTAGTTTGCTGTTGGCGTGACGCTTATAGTGATGTCCGTGTCATTGTGTAACGTGACCGTATTGCCGGTTTTTCCTGTTACAAATTCGCGGAATGCAAATGTAGTGCCGTTACATTTAATTTATCTATTCGCATATTTTTCAACAAATAACGATAATTAGGTGGCATATTATTCATAAATTCAGTTACTTTACTCACGTTTCGCTCCACAGCGGTAAAATATTATGATTAGTGAAGAACACAAGTATGCTAGCGGATTTAAATCACTTGTGCAAACGATGTGTTACGCGGTGTGACTAATATTGACTTCAATGTTTTTTTTTTAATTAGGCCTCTCACGTTTTTTCAGTAGTGATAAAATGAGACCAATGTATTATTTACTAAATGTATTTGTATTTGTTTGTTTAATCAACGGTTTGTTTTGTTAATGGTTTTAATTTTTGTTTCATTAAGTGGATTATCATATAAATAAATTTCGTTTTTTTTTAGGAAGGTTCTGTGAATCGGATAAGGACGAATGTTTATTGATGCCTAAGATATGTAACAACGGCGTTTGTGTAAATGTCCCGGGGTCGTATCAGTGTTATTGCAAGCCAGGTAATACATCTTGTAATATAGCACACTAATATGCACTCACGTAAATCTCATTTTTTAGCCTCCAATTAAAAAGTTATATTAATTATTGTTGTGATTTGAAGGGTATACTGGTGATAGTTGCGAACAAGATATTGACGAATGTCTTTCGTCACCCTGTAAGAACGGCGGCACTTGCCAGAACTTAGAAAATAATTACGAATGTACCTGCATGGACGGCTTTGATGGTAAGCAAGATCATAAAAGTTGTAAATAATTGTAGAAAACCATGTAGCATAACAAATATACAAAATTGATGTTTTATTTCAGGCAAAGATTGTTCAATAAATATAAACGAATGTGAAAATAATCCTTGCGCCGCGGGGTCCACCTGCGTGGATGGTGTGGCCAGCTACTCGTGCGTGTGTCAAGATGGCCTCACGGGACCCAATTGTGAAATTGATATCGACGATTGCAAGGTACAGTTAGATCTCGCTCGTGATTCCGTCGCAGGCAACATACTTGTCTCGTCGTGGAGTGTGACGGGAATGTGCGTTGCAGTCGCAGCCCT
>NW_013527359.1:137422-139409 GCF_000836215.1 Papilio polytes
GCCTCGAGCGCCGCGGACGTTTCCTCTGCGACTGCAGCGGCACAGGTCAGTGCACACTCGCAGTCGTCATTCGTCACTCTCGAAAATACAGATCGACTTTACTGCAAACGTGGGAAAAATTATCTGAAAACAAACAAAAATAGGCATTGAGACGTCATGCCGAGGATCGATACCGTATCGTGCGATAAGGCGGCGGCTATCGCGAGATCTGCTGATAGCGCGACACCGCGCGCCGCCAGCGCCGCTCAAACTTTATAAAATACTTATTAAAACGTGCAAAAAATATTCCTTTGTCCAATAAATATGTTTGGTCGGCGTTGTTTGTATTTAATGACCATTCACGTGGATCATTTTTCAAGCTACAAAGTTCCCTGTATTGCGGGAGATGTGTGTGAATATTTTATGTGTCAAGTTTCCTTAACTGAATTCACGGATGCGTCGATCAATATAATGTTATGTACCTCAGTTTTTGTGGTTTAAAAACGGTTTTGATTCCTTAAATAGTCAAACACTTCTCGCGTCTGTCGCAATTACAATGAATGACTGTAACCAAACTCAATCGATGCTCCGACGCCGGCTGTCCCTTACAATGGATTGTAGTCGGTCGGCGGCGGCCGCGGTCACGCGACTGCATCTGCATCCGCGTCTGCAACTGTCTGTGGGTCGTTATAATTAATAAATTCATTGAGTGTCATCTCACTGTGCGAGAGACGGGGGCGGGGCGGGGCGGGGTGTGGGGGTGTCGGGTCTAGAAATATACTCGCAGTTTGTGAATCACTGGGCGACGGCGGGAGCGAGGCCGCGGCCAGTGTTGTCGAGGCGCTGGAGGCGGCGCTGTGCAGCTAGAGTGTAGTGTGTTGTGTTTTGTGCAACTGTGTCTGTGCGAGGGGCGCGTGGGGCGCGTGGGGCGCGTGGGGCACGTGTGTGGGTGTGAGGTCGCGCGGCATGCGGCGCGCGCGGCTCCTCATCCTCGCCCTCGCCCTCCTCCTGCTGCTGGGTACGCCAACATATAGCTTTACAAATACTTTCCACAACTTATATTTTTGATGGTTTCTTACATAAGAAGGATACAGAGATGAAGTTGTATTTTCTTTTCACAATTCACGTTTGTGTTTAATTTAATAGATAAATCTGACGAGGAATTTATCATTTTAATAGTAAATAAGTTGAAACAGAGTAATTTAATTAAAGATGCAATGATGTGACAAGTCAAGGTGTGGTGTTATCTTGTCATGTATTAAATAAACCTTGTCCTTGTTTTGCGTTTAATACACAATGTCATAGTTTTTATCGCGCCGCCGCCGCCGCCAGAGCTACAGTCGCGGCAGACATTTTTTTAAACCGTTTTTGTTGAAATCCATTTCCAGCCACTTCCGAATTTTAGCAATCTTTAGTTCCGCTTTAAATCGCTATCACTGTAATAAATCCGTCGATAACGAGAGTTGATTGGTTTCTCATTACAAACAATGATGAGAGGTTTTGATTTTTAGTCATATTTTTCAGTAATTATATAGTAGAATCGAGAACTTGAGTTATGGTCGCTGTCGCTGTCGCTGTCGCTGTGACTCACATGTTGACGTTACTTTTGTATAATTGACGTGTAGTGCTCAATTCGATATTTCCCTCATTCATTATCTATACTTCTATACTAATATAATAAAGCGTAAACACACTTCTTGGTTATGTAGGATGTCAGCAATCACAGCATTTTTATAAAAAAATCATTTTTCATTAAAAAGCCCTACACATTAAACTTGGGGGGTAAATAAATTGGGGTCAAAGAAACATGATTGCCATAGTAAAGGTAATTTTTAGCTAATGTCAACGGTCTTCTTTGTAATTTGTGTATTTCAGTTTTGAAGTTGCAAATAAAAATGATACAAATGTTACCACTATTTTTTTATAGTTGTCTGCGGATGAAGCCGCGCGGGACAGCTAGATGTTAATAAAGCATGTGTGTGCAGGATGGAGCGGCGCGCGCTGCGAG
>NW_013527359.1:140148-141018 GCF_000836215.1 Papilio polytes
CACGACATCTGCTGCGGCGGCCGCTGTGCAACAATCCTACCTTTTTGTATGAAGTATGTAATGGACACGAGTAAGTTGCATCCGTTACTTCGACACCCGCCGGCCTGCCTCTGTCTGACTAATTGGTTTTGTTACAATTATATGTAAGTGAATACAAAATATATGTATATGGAAGGACTCGATGTTATGATCTAACTATCTAATCGTAATTCAAGTAAACGTCGTGAGGTGTCGCCTCCTCTTACCTCGGGGTCGTCCGTTATCACGTGATATTTATTTAGCAAATGTCTAAATATCAAGGATTATTATATTCCTCCCCTACCTTACCGTGATATTTAGTATTTTTTCTGAACTTCCAGAGCTCGCTTCATTATCGGAAGATCCCGTGTTTAATAGTCGAGTAAATGGATAATAAAATAGTTTTAAGTATAGGAAGTATTAAATATTAAGATAAATTAAATAAAATAACGAAAACAATAATGTATAAGAAGCTTGTGTAAATGACTCGACGTATGTCAGTGACGTTAGTTATTTTCATAAAGTTAACTTAATTGAATTTAAATTTTATTCACATGAAGATTTTAGAATATTGTAGAGTCACATCGAATTTAGTGGCATTTCCCCTCAATATATATATAATTAAGTGTATATGTATATAACTGATGAAATTTACCATTTATTTTGTAAATTATGTCTTTGTATAAATTGGTTTCCTTAGAATAATATTGTAGGACCAAAGTGAACTTCTATCCCACAAGGGCGCAGTCATCGACATCCCGTTCCTGAGATAGATAATGAAATATTCTAAACAATATGAATTGTAAATAAATACATGTAGAGATAGAACATTGACAATGTGACGTTGGCGGG
>NW_013527359.1:141026-144446 GCF_000836215.1 Papilio polytes
GGCGGGCACAGCCTACATTCTATACGTCATTTGTGGGAACATTGTATTCAAACGAATTTATTTAATATTTTCGAAATCACCTTTACTCTGTAATATTTATAGTTACATTTTTTATATATATTGTGACGTTGCGAGCCCCGCCCCTCCCCGCCCCGCCCCGAGCGTCCGCAATTAGTGTTAAGTAAGTTTTGTAATATATACAAAAAGGAAAGCGTGCAAGATTCTAAATTAGTTGTAAGTGAAGGCGGAGTCCGCAGAGCGCCGCCAGCGCCGCGAGCGCCGCCCGTGCCTTGCTGCGGCCTAGCTCTAAGTACATTTAGTGTAGTTGTAACATTGTGTGGAGGAAGCCGGACGGCGAAGTGTACTTAACTTTTACCACATCCAGTATTTTATACTCGACTTGTTTGCTCAAGGTTTCACCTCCACATTCCATTCTAAGTAGGAGTATCGCAAGCGGACCTGCTGTCCGCGAGGACTTATCTTTGTACTTATTCTATGGATTTTGATATTGTGATATTCTTGACGCGTAGTGTTATATATTGTGTGTGGTCGGCGGCTCGCTGGCCGCGCACGTAGGCTAGCGCTATTTATTGTGTACACACGTCCATACAAGTTTGACTCTTTTTTATATTATATACACGTAGGACCAAAATGCTTTGGCATAGTCCTATGAACTGATGTAAACTATCTCCTGCACTAGACGCGGACGCCGCGCTTCTAGACGTATCTGAATTAGATTGGAACCTAAAACTTAGCTAAGATTATTAGTTTAAAGTGTATCAAAGTGAATTAAAACAATTTATATTGCACTTGTTTTAAACGCTATAAAAACTATTGTAAAAGTTTACTAGTGTCCATGTTACTATGAAACTAATTTATGTAAATACGACTGGGGCGGGTCTGGGCGGGTTCTGCCACTCCGCCACACCCCGCCCCGCCCCCACTGGCAGCTTATTGGCATTTACTCAATAAATATACATTCCACTCTAATCGTTCTTTTTTTTTCTCTTCCTTCCTATTGCGAAACCAGAGTTTCAACTACAGGGCACTAGCTGAATAATGTTTGCTATTTACTTTAAATTCGATCTCTAAAATAAATCGAAAAGTTCGTACCATCAATAAAAATTATTCAAATTGAAACCATGGTTTTCGTTTGTTAAACTACACCTTTTTGTGGAACAAACTTTTGTCATCGAATCATCAGGTTTGAAAACAGTTTGATAATCATATTTTTGCAACCGCCTGTACAATCACTGTCAAGTTTTTTTTCGCAGCGAGTATAATTTAAAAGTTTTTGAGAAAATCTTGCAGTGACTGTATAGGCGATTGTGAAAATATGATTATAATATTCGAATTTTAGATCCCCTGATGACTTTGATGACAAAAGATATGTTTCTAAAAAGATGTAGTTTAAAAAGTGGAAAATGTGGTTTCAATATGAATATAATTGATTGTATTTATAGCCCGAGCTTCCAAAGCTGGATGATGATTTATTTTTTGTTGCGGGGAATGCATTTACGCACTTCACCGTCCATGCTGCGGAGGCAGCAAGGACAGTTTCGTGTGGGACTCCCGGCCTTAATTCCGGCCGGAGTACCCACTAAACCCCGCGGTGTTCTCCTTCGTTTAACCGGACCGTGGCATCTAGGGGGCTCGACATGTGTAGGGAGGGGTCAGATGTTAAACCCCTCCCATCACCCTACGATGATGGCCCCCTCGGAACACAAGAGGGGGCACATCCGCTACATGAGCTGGATGATGATACGTTCACAAACTTATTGTTATACGATTAGATAGTAACTACTCGTTTATTATCCTGTCCAATAGGGAACATGCATATGTTTTTTTTTTCTTTTTTAAACGATTCTACTTGTTATAAAATAATCAGAAAAAAAATGACGGGAAAATATTCAACCATTGAGCTAAAATAATAAAATAAAATTCCGACCATTTTCGAGCGACTAAAACGCGACCGGAGTTGTCATGAGACACGTGACGTCAATTGTATTCCATTCATAACATACGCTCAGATGTCACTTCGATGTAAAAAACACCAAAGTAAAAAAAGTTTAAACAAAGTTAAAAAAGTAGTAAAGTATCTCATTGTTTCTCTTAAGAAGGCCGCGATCCAGAAATACGCTTTTTATTATTAGTTTCTAAACATTAGTAATAATAAAATATAGCTTATGTTACTCACGGATAAATATCCTTCTTTATGGTGTAAGAATTTTTAACCCAGTAGTTTTTGAGTTATTTCAATACATTCAAAAATACAAATCTTTCCTCTTTAAAATATTAGTATAGACAAAAATGAAGCCTTTGAAAATAAGTGTATAGTTTAGTCATATTTTTGGCAACTTAAAATACTCCTTTTCGGAAAACGGCCCACGGAAATTGTCTGGCAGTATTTATTTAGTTATTCTTACAACACTCTTCAACAAGTATGTGAAAATCCGCTTTGTGAACTCAGGTGTCAACTTTTTCACTAACTTCAGCGCGTGATAGCGCCTAACTGCTCCATTGGACAGGATAACAACTAATGGCCATTCGGTTACAGTACAAACGTGTACTATATAATCGTATAACAATAAAGCTTGTAATTTAAGCGTAGTCATCCAGCTCTGGCGCTGAGTCCATTAGGGCAAATAGTCTCCCAGACACTTTAATAGTCCGCGCGGCTTCTAGTTTCAGAGAATGTACTGATGAACAATTTTGTTCACTGCTTTCGTCTTTATATTATTTTAATGTCATTATGAGGAAGTATTGAGTTACATTCAGTATCCATAGGGGATAAGTAAATATGATTTTGTGAAATAAAACAATTTCGTACAGGTCACAAGTTTAATTATTCATAAATAAAACAACAGAGCTTAACTCTAACACGTCCGTCGAATACTGTACAGGCTGATACATAACGTGACTATGGTACATAACAACGCGCCGTTCACAATAATTACCTCTGCGCTCCCCCCCCCNNNGGGGGGGGGGCGAGTATTAAAAACATTTTGCACTAAACATTACATAAGATGCGATGTAATCTTAGGGTTTCAGTTCCAGTGTCCAGCAAATATATAAATGTTTGTCTAACTGTCTCACTGCACACTCCGTTAAGTGCATTTTTTAAAACTCTCATAGATACCTAATTTGAATCTATTTGTATAATAATCTTCAGCACAAACTCTGCAGGGGCGCGGCGGCACCTCGCTCAACTCAGCATTAGGAGTAAAGGAAATAAAACGGGGGGTTTGGAAGTACTGTTGTAGATGGAAGCAGATGTCAGAGGACACAAGAGCCCGCCTTCTCTTTCCTGACAAAATTGCATCTTTGCAATGCAATGACATTGAATGAAGTGAGGCGAATTCACGTCCGCCAACTAATCACTGGTAGTCAATGATACATGTAGTGTGGGCGGGGGCGGGG
>NW_013527359.1:145383-147224 GCF_000836215.1 Papilio polytes
AGGCCGAGGCGGTCAGCGAGCCCGACGACGGGTTCCTGTCGGTGCATCCGCGACTTGTATAACTGCACTCGTTTACATAGTAAGGGCCACTACAGTAATGCTACCACCTTAACAAATAAATACGAGCAACTTAAAATATGACATTGATACTCTCGTTTTCGTCTTCGAAGTTTTAGATCTCTTACTATTCTTATTGAGATAATATTTATTTTTTATCTCGTTTTGTCTTCATTAAACTTAGCATTGGTAAATAATAAAGCTAATAAAATATAAAACAAATAACAAACACACATAAAAACATAACTGATACATAAAAATGCATGCAGATTTAAGATTCAGCAAAGCACATGCAAACATATTCAACGCGTTATTATATCTGCCGTATCTACAGTATGATAAGTTGGCACATGCAAAATTGAAATACAAATGTCTCTTCATACACCAAAGTTTGTAATTTGCTTCTCTCGTTGAATTAGTGAAGCAATATGAAGACATTGTGGAGGGTTGAGTCGACGTCTATTGCACGCAGGCAATCGGGGGATAAATTAAATCATAGAAGAACAGAAAATAACATTACAATCTAAGCTGCAACCAAAAATCACTGTAAATTGTCAAATAAAAATAATATGGCGACTATAACACTAGAACACCTGGAAGGCAAAGGCGAGAAGCGACGTGGCCACTGACAACATCTATGACAAGACAAACGTGGGCAGAGTGTGGGCGTGCGCAGTGTGTGTGTGGGCGTGGTATCCACTGCGGACACTAACTATTGTGCGTGTACGTGGCATTGAATGCAATAAATTAGGACGAGTCCACGCGTTACCAAGAATAATTTGATTCAGTATTATTGAAGATTATCCAGTATATCCTAGAAAATTAAATGTAATGAGAAATAAATTTTATACTAGAAAATTTAGGTGTACGAAAACATGTTGGACACGAAGTTTTATCATATTACAAGTAACTTAAGAAGTAAATATTGATGTGTATATCAAGGCAAATTGGACGATGGACTTAGTGGCTTTGAAGTGAAATCAATGAGCGAATATGTCGAGCCCGCAGTGGAGTGGTGTGCAGTACAAAGTGCGTGTAGTGTGGTGTGTGGTGTGCGGTGTGCGGTGTGCGGTGTGCGGTGTGCGGTGTGCGGCGTGTCGACTGACCGCGCGGTGGGGGCGCGGCGCGGCAGGGAGCCGTCGCGTCGCGCGCCGCACGCCGCGCACTCGGCCGCCTCCCGCCTGCGCGCACGCACAAGTCACGCACACAGTATACATACATACATCTCGTTATACAGCACTACAACAAGATGTACAGACACAATTCGCAACGAAACGTATGCTGTTTGAGGAACAAACTAGGACCAGACGACGACACATTTTATATAGTTAAAGCCTATGTTTAAAAATCATTTACATATCCTTAAAAAACATTAGTGTATATGCATTAAAAACCATTTCCTCAAACCATCACCTTGATACATGTGGAACATATTTAATAAGCAGTAGGAGATAAATCCATAACAAACAAGAAAAGACGCAAAAACAGAAAAAAGAATATAAACATGAAGTTACACCCATAACCTGTATTAGTACGCGGCGGACATTACTCGAGGCGGAGGGCGCAGGGCGGAGGCGGAGGGCGGTAGTGCGGCGCGGGGAGGCGGGGGGAGGCGGCACTCACCTCGTGTAGTCCGTGTAGCTGTGCCGCAGGACCTCCACTTTGCGACCTCTCTCTGAGGCGAAGCTATTCCTTTGCAAGACCTCGTTATCGTTCTTCGGCGTGGAGGTGTGCACGTCGTCGTCGAGCGCCTGGTTGGAGAGGCTGCGGAAGCGGTGGCGCAC
>NW_013527359.1:148391-158532 GCF_000836215.1 Papilio polytes
AGGCGGCCGACACCGAGCTGCCGTAACCCGACGCCTGTAAGTCAGGCTAATATTTATTTTATCCGACTCGTAGGACGACGACATAAAATACAGTATCCTTTTCAATTAAGCTTGAAATAACACTCCTCACATCTTAAAAATATTTTGGACAAAAACTATTGTCCAATTAAGATTATAGACAGCATTTAGGTTTAAATTCTGCAACCATTGCTGCAGGAGAACAATAGCAAAAGAAATACGTGTTCCCGGTGTTGATGTTCAAGGTTTTAGTCCATCTGCCGAAAGCAGAGTGTAAAAGGAAAAAAGCTATGCTCACCTTGCTGCTCATGTCGCCCGACGTGTTGGAGGAGTTGCGCGAGTGCGTGTGCTGCTGGCACGACGCGCACGGCGCCGTGGTCCCGCTCACCGCTGCGAATACACACAAATGCTGCCAGTTAACTTTACTACACACACCATCAAAGATTATTTTTAAAACATATTTCCATTTGAGTCAGTTATGTTCCTTCATATGGTCTATCCCTCTCGCAGGTTAGGTGTATAGGGTGAGGTGACGTACCGTTGTAGTCGGGCACGGGCGTGTCCTCGTGGTCGGGCGGCGGCTCGCTGCCCGCCAGCGCCGCTATCGTCGGCGGCGTCATACCCTCTGACACTGGAACTGTTATTACTTCATTAATTCATGCAGCTGATGTTTTTACATACATATAAAAAAGGTACTGTATTCGACGATAGTGTATCAATTTAGTTAGTATTGTATTCTTTTTAGTGAGTGAAAGATGTATAAAGCGCCATTATATGCTGCGTTACCATGCGGTTTGGCGCCGGTGAGCGAACCGAAGCCGGAGCTGTTGGTGGAGCAGGCGCAGTCGTCGTCGGGCGGCGCGGCGCTCTCCGCACCGCTGTCGCCGCCCTCCGTCACCTCTTGCTTGCGCTCCGGCCTGCAGCAACAACGATGCAAGTCAGTACATAAAAAGACCCGGCCCGCATCGATTTCGGGATACATAATAATCGTGTGTGCATTACTCACACTTTGAAAAGGGGATCGCCGGAGATCATGTTCATCTTAATACGCAATCGCAGCACCGAGTTGTCCTGGCGGCGGCGCGGGTCGTAGCCCTCCAGCAGGCAGTGGCGCGTCGCTTCGCCCGCTCCCGCCAGCTCCGCCAGATTCACGTCACAGAAGCCCAGCTTCTGATATGACCGCCCGCCTGTCACCACAAACACCACTCTTTTCTTTTATATAAAAAAATAATAATGTAATTTGATACCGGTTAGCTTTTTTATCCTGTCATACTATACAATAAGAATAAGTGAAAGGATGGCGTGATGTGACGTACCCTTGCACTCCTTGCGCACGGAGACGCGCAGCAAGGCGGGCTCGAGCACGCCGGTGTTGGCGTTGGCGCACATCTTGCACACGAAAGAGAACTGTGCGTTCCACCGCACCGAGTGGTTGCACACCTCCTCCCTGCAACGCAGCGCAAAACATTGTTCCATCATCATTGCATCATTATACCTCCCCGGAAATGGAAACTTTTCATAAATCTATTAGTTGCATCGTAAATCTACATCTATTGTTAAATAGGCACAAAGCAATTACCATAAAAAGCTGATTTACAAAGTTAAAATTGTCTGCGAAATGCATAAAAATCTAAATATGTATTAAGATGATGCAACAGTTGTAACGGTAAATGTATCAGGCGAGGCACTCGCCCGGCAGCCAGTAAATCTGTCAAGGATGCGCAGTCACTTACAATTAACCGCAGCCCCTTGTCGGCCGGCACTCGACGCGGCGGTGTCGAGAAGAGCGCCTCGCCTGGGGGCGCGGGGCACAGACTAAATGAGAGGATGTCAATGATGCAAACCTCCTCCTTTTTTAAGTCGGTTAAAAACACGTTACAAGGAGACACAACTAGCAAACATGCTTTTGGATAACTAAAATTCTCGTTTCATGTCGTGTCGTCGCTTCAGTCCCCCACGCATGAGATGGCTCCCAAGGTTTTAGGCAGTTAATTTGTTTTACAGTGCAACATTGCGGTACATTTATATTATATTTGTTTTGTTCAATGTGGCTTTTCATTAGATTCCTTGCAAATGCCGTCGAGGCTCGCCGCATTCCTAGCGTAGTTCTGCTCGTTTCCGAACATTACGTTAGTATTAACAATTTATGGACAAAGTTTTTCAAGTAACCCAGAATTTGTAAGTGATTAGAATATGTTAGACTCTTGCATGCGGTTGTTAAAACCGGAAGAATATTGACTACTCGTGTTTTACAAATTTCATGGAATAACGAAAGGATAAAATGTTATTAATAAAAGTTATACGTATGTAATTTATATTGATTGTCAGTTAGGTCAGCCGCTGGCTCGTGGTGTCGGTCGCGTGTCCTGCGCCGAGGTCGCGGCACGCACTTCCGTTGCCTAATGGAGCCGAATGGCCGATAAACACTGCCCTATTGTCATTATTGGGTTATCGGAGCGTCTTCTTATCATGACAATTAAAATAAAATGTGATTCGTTCGTTTTCCTGTATAAAGTCATTATAGCCCAATTCGATAACGGTTCCGGTTCGACCATACCAAAAACGTATGCTCTACTAAACTAACAAGTGGCCAAAATAAAAGCTATTAATATTATTGAGAAATTTAGTCTGTCCTTAAAACTCCATTCTTTAGAAATGCGAAGGCAAGTGACATCATTACGTTAACTAAATAAAAAAAATCTAAAACAACTGACAGGCAATTGGTTATCACAAATTCATAGCTTTTTTGTATGAAGTGATTTTATCCCTTATATTTGGGGTCTCTATGTCCATATGACGAACGCGAAGGAATGCGCTCCGTAAGCGCCGTAGGAAAGTGTTGCGAGCGGTGCCGTGTTTCGTAGTCCGTGGGCCGTGGCCTTTGATGGCGCCCACGCTCTATGCATCATTCGCACGTCCGCCCTCACATCATATTTGCACATCATTTATCTAGTTGCGAAAAATCTAACTATTGACAAGTCATGACTAATTATTTGTTTTCTAGTAAATGTGTTCGTATATTAAAGAACGACCAATCATAGAGCATGCAAATACAGCGGCTAAATACGAAGTGATAAATTGAAATAACATCAGATGTAACATGACCCCGAGGGATGCGAAGCGGATTTGTTTTAATCATATATGTATAACAACGATGTTAGTTTGCAGCTAATTACATTGTTGGATTACGGCTTAACTAATGAGATTTGAAACGACAACTGTACGCAATTGCAAACGTTAAAATAATACATCGAGAGTCGAAGCTCGTGTCACAAGCATGCGATGTCTTCAAGTCACTGCGCCTTCGTTCTGGTTTTACATCCTTCTAAGTCTAGGATTTTTTTTAGAATTATGTAAAAAGCGTAGAGAAGAAATTTCGATTTAAATTACATTTGACATTTTAAGGACACTTAATTGTTATTTAAGTATTATTTTGTTATAATGTAAAACGGGTGAAATAACGACGATGTATAAACATGTCTTTGATTGGGTCGTGTGATGCGAGCGGCGGGGACTGGGAGCGGCGGGGACGGCAAGCAGCTGGTGCGGTGTCCGGTGTCCGCGCCGCCACATTATCCGTAGGCGACCCGCAACTTCTCCAACAGATGCGCCTTTATTGTTCCAATGTGCCCGTTTCAATATTTTCAAACATATTTCTTTGAGCATTAACCATTTTCACGTCAGATTCTTATTTCGATGACAACATTAAAACGACATCGATTGAAACATTCAGCTTTTAGTATTAACCGTAACTATAGCGCAAGTAGTGATGGACATAACAAATAGTTGCGGTGCAAGTCGCGATATTATTGTTCCCGGACCTTCCTCATCGCCGTGCCGCTGTAATGGCGAGATGGCGAGCTATTTGCACACAGTTTATTGACCATCGACACGCGCTGAATGTACCACCTAGTGTAAAGTCAACTTACACATACATACATAGCTCAGAGCGTCAACTTATTCACAGTGCAGCTCGATCGATGAATTTTGTTAAATATTGTATTAAAAACAGCTTGTTATAATCTAGCGATGTACACAAGTGAAAATCTCGATGTTAAAATAATATTAACTATCGACCATGTTAGTTGTCATTTTTGTCTAATTCTGTACCGTTAATCATTAAGTTTTGAAAGGTAGCAAAAGAGCGTATGATGCACTAACGATGAACATTCCATGTAGTCATACTTGTGCGGCAATGATGCGATATGACGTCGTGTACTTTTGGCACATTTGTGTCGTCTACGTCACCCTCAGCTTAACGTCAGCCGTGGAAACAAACTGCGTGATCTCATTCTTTTGTATTAGTTTCAAATAAACAGTGAAGACATCTTACATTAACTCACTTTTATTAGATGCTAACGAATCGTCTTTGGTCACGAGACCGAGTTAGACTTACAAAGAAGCAAAGGTGCTATGACTGCTTTGATTTAGTTGTGTAACAACAAGTAAATATTTATTTAAAAATGTATTATTGTTCCCTGTTGCTATTTTCGGATGTTCCTCATCAAGTGTGACATGAGACATGAGTGTTCGAGGCGCGGTACACTGCGCGACATAATTAGCGTGCAAGTACACATATATCAGATCTGCTGTTCGTTTGGTTATTTTGATAATGGTTCATACACAAAGAAGGTGGGATATATTTTTACTGCATTTACGGTAAAACAATATAAACATGTAGCTAAGTTCATAAGCAACAAATTAAAAAGCTAGCTTGGAAGGTATTGGTGCTTGGCTGGGCCCGGTAGTTGGCAGCGCGCCAGCACTCGCCAATAGCGCTCTACAACTTATTTGAAATAGAAATCATGACAGAATTAACTTTTTCAGATATAGTTCCAAACGGAAGTTATAAATATTTTATTTTCTTAACATACATAATTTGTTACATTTTGTATAGATGCACGAAATAATCAATGTACAATATTAACTTACAATCTAGAAACTAACATAATGATGTGAGCAGGTTAAAACGTGCTAGTGATTATAATCGTGTTATAAGAAAATATTAACTAGGCGTTATCATCTTTGCATCACGCAATATTGCCGAACACGACTCGCTGAAAAGAAATTTCAGATTTTTATACGCCGACAGCTCAGCGGGTGGCGGAGTTCCCTGGGTCGTTTCCGCCTCCTCGCTGCCAAATTCTTTTGGCACGCTCCATGTAAACGTTGGAGTCACAGTGTGCACCGGACAAACTTGACATTGAACATTATTTTGTCATGCACTACTCTAAATAGTATACTCTATTTACTTATTTAAAAAAAATGTCCACGATTGCGTGAGGTATAAGGTATGTAGGTAATGAATAATTTCTCATGCATAACAGAGGATCGGAAGAGAATTATTGCTGTCGAAAAATTAATAATTTCTTTGATTATTAAACACTAGATAAGTTCTAACTCTAACACTCTATGGATCTTTGTTATCCGAAATAAATCAATTATTATTATTATTATTATTTGAACGGTCACAAATGTGACTAACATTTATTTAAATTCTTGATCGCGAGACATATTATGTACATTAAAATAGATAAGATACATTTATAAACTATTTATTTGCATGTTATTTTTACTATTGAGTAATACTTTGTTGACTCACGCTCTATTCTCATGAATTTCCAATAGATACAGAAGATGATCAGAATATATTAGTTGGCGAATCGTAGATAGTTTAAAATAAACATGAGGCAAAATCATTTCGTCGTTTAAAATATTTCTTCAAAACTCATTGCAGAAATAATAATATAATATACAAGGACTTAAGTTACCGAGAAGTTCCTCAAAACTAAACCCGGTTTACCTCAATTTTTCGTGAGTTTTTAGGTAAAGAGCAAAAATATCCAAGCGATGTACAGAAAATTATGTGGAGCGAGCGGAAGTTGAGCTTACCTTCGAAGCAGAAGGCCTAGCTTAATTGGCTCATGGTCCCTTTATATTGTTAATTATTGTTCTTATCTAAAACTACAATAAATCCCCAATATCAGCAAACATAAGGGAGACAGTTAGCAAGAAGGAAAGCTATGGACGTCATTGTTCGTACGCTATGTATGTGGCAGTTAAACTGACAAAGACTAAAGCGTCAGTTAGATTGTAGGTCTCTATGAGAGATATGTCGTGATGTGGGTGGACGCTGGGAGGGCGAGGGCGACGACGACGTCCTTCACCCGCGCGCCGTGTGTCGGCCGCACTGCATCGATTAGCCGCTTCATTCACAGCTAGGCTGCGCGGTGCGGCCGGCGCGGTGCGGGCGGAGCACTCCACTCATGAATCGAACACTCCACAGCCCACACCAGCCGCCCCCAGAAAAGGCATCAATTAAAACGCCTTTGATAACATAGTATTGCGAATACGACACTGTATGAATGTAAACAAAAGAGTTATAACTTGAAATAAGCAATGCCGTCCTAATTGCAATACTTCCAAACGATGCAATATCGTTTTATACGAATTTTATGATAATGACAAAATTTAAAGAGCTTCAACTGAGATGTGAATCATTCCTTAAAGTTATGCTAAAATTTGCTATTACCTCCCACCACAGAACTTAGTGAAGTAATAGAGGATAATTTGAGTTAACGAAAATGCCAGATAATAGTGTTAATATTTCAGTTTCCAATGTGAACAACACTGAAAGATACAGTTAAAAAAACAATGGAAGATACAACGATATGACTTAAATAGGATTATCCATCAAACAGTGTATACTGCTATGTCTGCACTTCCTAATAGTTTAGCAGATGAGGCCGTGGTGCGTTCAATTACCCGGAGTTATGCGTCCGTTGCTCTGTGATCTATGCTGTGCTCTGTGCTCTGTGCTCTGTGCTCGCACGACTCATTATCAATACAATCTCACCCGGAACACGTCACAGCACAGATGAGATCACCGCACATGCACATCGCATTATTCAAATCAAACATCACTCGCTGCGTACCGATAACATTCAATATATTCAGGAATACATAATTTTTTAATGTTTTCCTTTAATCGAACGTACGATGGAAAAGCCAGCTCGGGCTTAAACCGTGGGATAATTATTACCGGATGACTTCAACTGCGCGAGTTATATAATCGCGCTGTAAATGTTTTCAAAATCCGCCGCCTTTTTCCCGATTGAACTGAAGCATCAACAATAAAGCTTATGTTCAGACTGGGAGCGGCGCGGCCTAGTTTCAGCGATACAGTTAAAGGGGACGGATAAATAGTGGTGTCGCGTGCAATGTGCCTAGGAGCTGATGACCGCTAGTACAAATCACAGGCAACGACGAGATTTTTGTGGACGGCGCAGCAATGCGAAGTTTTAACATCTTCAAAATCAGTGAAACTCTTAATTATAAATTGAAATAAATCAACAAAGAACAATCATGCTATCATTGACTATAAAACAGAAGCTTCAGTTAAGATACCTTCAGTTATACACTTCTGTGATACGTAGAATCGCTAGACAGTTTATTTAGGACATAAAAAGGATGTAGTATAATGGCTTTGAATGTTTGCGTCAATATATGGTTGTCCACCGGTTGGTTCGTCTTGACGAGAATGTAAGCAAAAACAGTATGTGCAGTTAACACTGTTATGTTTGTCGCTGCCGTGCGAATGTAAACCGACCTTCTCTGTGCACCGCATATCGTGACCGCGGGAACGTCGCCGGATGTTTCCGTTGCTGTCTTAAGTATTTATATCACCGAGTGTCGTGTCAGTATCGGCACTATGTATGTATAAGCGTCGCTCTGTAATGTCAGTAAATAGGCACATTGGAGCAATCGATAGTGCGACAACGGACGGCAGATGGCATCTCATCGTCGACGCGACGTTTACGCGTTCCTCGCTACATGTAGGTTAACTGCTGCCACGTGACTGCCTGCCTTCACATAAATTTGTCAATTATCGTGACGCAACACACGCATCGTTTGGAAGTTCTCGGAAAAATAAGCTTTCAGAACTTTAGACCGATTTCACAAAGATAGTGAAAATAAGATTAGAAAACATTTATAACATAAATTCCGACCGACAATAAAGCGATCCGTTTCCGGTAGCAGTCGCGCGCCGCCCGCCTCGTAATCTAATTGCTAGATAACCTTTCACTTATTACTCAATACATTACACATTTGTATGACAATTACTGCTTTATTATTATTTATCTACACAAGACATTGAACAAGTATGTCGAAAAAGTCACGTTTTTAAATTAATGAAATACGAATTACTTTAGGGAGTGGGCGATTAGGAATAGAAAGTGAACGTTTAGAACAAACAAGACAAGATAAACTATTATAACTAGGACACATATTTTCTCACTTGGGGTTTGTCTTCAGTGTAATGTAGTGCGGGAAGGCCGGCCTTACGGACGCTTGCGGAAGGCCGCGGAAGATGACGTTTGCATTGTGATTACATTACGTGTTCCGTGTGTTCAACTGTTATGTTTATACAAATAGAAACGGAGACAGATCGGGCGAGCGTGAATCACTATGACATAATAATCATAATAAGGTAATAGTCTGTTGCCTACTTTATATCTTAACTATGTTCTAGGCAATTGTTAGACTTTTTTCATCTCCGATTGCTGTTTACGTTAAAGGGAAACCGCTTGTACAATGAAGCTACTATTGTACAAGCAGTGCCCACATAACTATGCTTTAGAAATAGACAGGCTACACAAAGATATTTTAAATCTTTTGATAATGATTATTTTTTATAATATAATCTCAAATTCTATTTGTACTGCCATGAGAGCCAAACGCAATATTATTCCAGCCTGTGCAAGTTAACACAAGTGGCACAGAACACACAAACTTCAGCGTTGACGTAACCTCGTACATACTTCTGAACATCAAACGCTGTCGATTCTTTTGATCGACGCAACGCATCAGCGGCGCGGCGCGAGCGATCCAAAACATCGCTATAACATTGGATTAACGCTGGATAATTCACACAAGCAGACATTCATTTTAACTTAGAGTGATTTAAGCGACGTTGCTTTTGATGTAACAGTTATGTGTTTAAGGAAGAACACGAACCCTAACGTTACTTGTATGTTCACGGAAGATCTTTACAAACTGTACGATGTTTGTCACGGTCAAAAATATGAATATCATAACAGTTTGGGTTCAGTTAACATTAAAGTAAGAAGCGGCGTAGCATAATTAGTGAGTTCGGAGGATATACAAATAGATCTGACTTCCGCAATCCCGCGCTGCCCCGCGCCGCGCCTCGCCGCCGCACCGCCACTCCTGGATAAACGGATCCGCCGCATCAAACATGCGGGATGACCTCATTATGATATTACTACATCTATGACACTAATACAACATTTATGAAATTATTAACAAAAGGAAGAATTACTTATAATAAAGCTTACTATCTTAAATAAAAAAATCAGTTCAGTCGTTCTAGCCTTATCGAACTTTTTATTGCCACCGCCCTTTTTGATTAGATAACGCACTCCCATGATTTTTTGACCACTTGACGTTGTGTACATTCAATATGTATTTACAAAAGCTACAGTTAATAAAATAAATAACCTCTCGCACAATAACTATATCAATGTTAGTCCGACTTTTTACCAGATAGAGATTAGGACGATTAGGGTTAATGACATTACAATATAATAGATTTTTATATTAAAACAAGTGCGTTTTATGTTGGCTACATTAGACTCCTTTTCCAACAAGAGACTAGCCGAAAAAAGAGCTAACTTTGAAATGAAGCAAATCAAACATAAAACTAATAAAACAACTTAAATAATTGCCATCTGTACGACAAAAGGTTTTACTTACATATTTGAACTACTCTTAATTTACTTTGAATCAGTGTTGGTTAAAACGACACTAGTCATATGGCAATAATAGGATGGAACCTCAATAAACAATTTACAAACTCGAATATAGACTTACATAACAAAACAGAGTTAAAACTCATAACAGTCGACAGGATTATGAAATTCCAGAGCGGGCCGCATATCGCGCAACTCATTAGCCGAGTCGTTCACTAAGCGCTTTGCACATTACCCTATAACATAAGATAATTCTAAAGCCACAACTTGTTTCCAAAACGAAAACAAAGTAATAAAAATGCTAAGCAGTAAACTAAAGCAATCAGACAATTATATCGTTGCGAGTATAC
>NW_013527359.1:158950-159638 GCF_000836215.1 Papilio polytes
GGTTACGTCGCCGTTTACGACTTGTTACAGTCTGTGCCACTTTTATGAATACTTTAAAACGCATAATTGCTATTTAAGGCAATAAAGTCATTATAACAATGTGTATCTAGTTATGTATATCGGTAACGCGTGTTTCCCCGTGCACTAGTGACATTCAGATAACTATAACGGGTACTCTAGAGTGGAAATAATGACATTTATAAAGGACTTGTGCTTGTTTTAGCGTAAGGATGCAAGGAGCATCTTATATAGGTCAACTAGATTGTGGTTCTATGTCAAGTTAGCTGACAATAAAGGTTGAGTTATTTATACTATTATTAAAAAAAAAGGATTAATAGTGATAGTGTTTTTTACAACACATGCACGTGTATGTGCACACGCACACACGTCAGCGGCGCCGGCGCTACTGATACGAAACATTTACAACCGAGGAATAACTATTTTAATGAAACTCTATAATGAATGTAGTACATATTATGTTCATTAATTTAAGTATAAAACAAGTAACAATTACTCAACAAAACATGCGTGCAACAGTAGGTAACCAGTGCACTGCGGTTTCCACATTCCAACAGCACAGCAAGAGCGAGCAACAACCAGTCAAAGTTGTCGTAAGAGCGGGTGTTGTCAGCAGTACGTATATCGTATATACATATGTGCGTGCTATTTGATGGCTGAATGCACTAGT
>NW_013527359.1:159810-166097 GCF_000836215.1 Papilio polytes
CATGTACCGCTATGCGACACCACGACTAGTCTAATTACAAGTTCTCGCTTATTAGCATTTATATTTTTGTATTAAACTTGACATGTGTAAGTTTATACTGAGATTAGGGTTATAGTATTTTGGCATGGTCTCAGAAACTAGTTTTTAACGAAACTTAACAGGACCATGAGGATAGATTTTGTTTTTTTTTTAGGTTATTGTACCGTTAGCAGTATTATGGAGACATACATATATGAGGTACAATACATCTTACACTCAATTCATAGTTGCTATCAATTAGCGAGTTGCGCTTGGCGTGTCCGGCCCTGCAGCGACAGCCGGCGTGGCGTAGATTGACGAGCCTCATACGGCACCGCTAGCTGCTGAAGTCTTTGATAAATTGCAAAATAAATTATAGAATATATCATAACAACAAATCAAGATTTATAATAAAACTCATCCAAATATTCTTGATAAAATATAACTCTCCAAGACTTAACATTGACATGACTGTGGGAAATGGCTAAGCTTGAGGAAGAATGAAAGCTATAGTTTCTGATTGCGTCACTTCCGCATAGCAAATTATAGCATAACTTTTTGTAATCAGTCACATAAATCCATCGCACGTGTTTCTAGCATCACGCTACAGGGAAATTACGTCCAAATGTGTGACGTGTTAGAGTGCATTAACAGCGGTCGAAGCAGTCAGGGGCGCGGAGGCAGGTTGGCGGGGTACGTCGGGGGTACTTTCGCTGCGCGAAAACTCTTTCACTTTCCGCGAGACGTTTTCTTAGCGAAGCGCGCTAATTGCCCATTAAAACACTAATGAGCCGGCGTCGCGTGCCGGTGGCAGTTAGCGGTCAGTCGCCGGTCGACAGTCGAAGCCAAGCAAGAGGAAAGTGGCAAGGAAGCCGGTGTTGATGAACTATCAAAGTTCAGATTCATCAAGAGGTACGGTGATCAAATAGTACGTAAAGATTAAAAATAATACAGTCATATAATAAGCAAGGAAACGGATAACCTCGGGCGTCCATCGCGGTACATCGATCATCATTAACTACGATTTAGCAGCTCACACGCAGGCGACAAGCCGAGTCTGAGCTCGAGCACCGCTTCCGCATTGTATTGCAATTGCTATTGTTTGCTCTCAGATCTCGCTTCCTCTTGTCTCCGCAAATCAAACACATTATAAATTTTATTATATCCCAGAACTATTAAAATACGTGAGTGTACATTAAAGCTTGTGTTATCGTAAACTTATTAAACTAAAAAGGTTGTCGTTACGTTTGTTTTACGCACATCTATACGTTTTTCGTTGAACATTGCATATACCACTGAGATATGGGAACAGTTAGTTTTCTTAGTTATACATCTGGAAATCATAATAAACTAATCTTGCTATATAGGCATGGCAACAAGAGGCAGTGGCACAGCGGACGGTGCGGACGGCGCGGCGCTGGAGCGAGTCGACGACCTTCCGATTATTGACGGCAATTACTCAGCAGTGTGCGACTATACCTACTGGTACCACATTGTTCGTACTTCGACAGCATACCATGTGTATTTATAATGTGGCTTTACTCTTCCGGATATTTGTTTCATAGAAATTTCTACATAGATAATACAGTTTACGCAAAATATCAAAATCTGCTTCAAATTACTGAAGAAGCCACGTATTGATAACAATGTTTTTGCATGAATTAACAAGTTTCCTTTCCTCAATTAGGAGCATATTTTGTGTACTGTTAATTTTAATTAATAATTGGAGCATTGATAAAATTGATCGAGTTTGTGGCAAAGCTTGTTTTTAAGTTAATTTTAACCAAAGTGTAACCAAACATAAATAGGTCGTAATCTTAATGAGATTTCCTGTACTGAGGGCCGTGTGGGTAATTAGAGCCTCCTCCGACCTTATCGGCTTCCTTAGCCCCACGCCGCGCCGCACCGCGCCTCGCGTCTGTGCCGTGTGATAACGCGCGCGCTTACGATAATGTTTCGAACGATTTCGATCGCCTCCGCAACCCATGAACGTGCGCAACTAATTTAATGTTTGCAATGCGCAGCCTAAGTGAGGTTTACAGGCAGTTGTTTTGACAATTTGCCTCGAACATGATTAAATATCCTTTAGCAAATAAATAGTAGATCAGGTGTAGCTGACTTTCCTGAGAGAATCTAAAGTCGAATATAGGAAACACCTTTTTAAAGCTTTATCATTTAACATAGAGCATTGACTAAGGCATTTTATTAATGACGCTACTCCGTGATGGTGATGGTGTTGGCAGCAAGCCACAAAGTGATGATGGCGGTTGGTGCAGTGCGGTGCGCTGGTCGGACCTTGGCCAACTCGGCGATTAACTCTCGCCGCAGCCGCTGCGGTACAATTTACATAAAAAAACGCTTCGAGAGCCGAAGGTTTGTGCAATCAATCTAGGTCAATGAGCAAACTTAACTCATTATTAAACGGATGATTTGAAACTTTCGTAATAAAGGAAAATATTCTTGATTGCTGTAAAACATAAATTGCCTAAAAGCCATTACAAACTGGGTTATGACCTAAAAATGAGGATTGTATCGCACCACTCTGCTACACGCCAATAGGTATAAAAGAAGAGCGAGAACTATCGCTGAATTTAAAAAGAAGATCAGCATACCATAGATGTCAGGTGAGATTTTTTCCCGGTTCTGTTGTGTTTACCGTAACAAATATGTTATGACAGCGTGACTCAAAGAGCAATGCGCCTGCGCTGTACGCAAGTAGGTACTGTAGTACGGCGGCCTGTTGAAACACACGGACGGACAAGCACTCCGTTCTATAAATACACATGTAATTATAGATTACGACGTCCTTGGCTCTTCGGACACTGGCGACGCTTGTCGGTTAATTTATTGTGGTTTAATCGAATGCAGCACGATGACGACACTCTGAAGTGCCTCCCGTATCAAACGAATGTCTTTAGCAATTAACATTCTTAAAGTATTTACCTATTTTGATTTTATCATACAGATGAGCAAACTAGGTACTTTACTACATATTTATTAAGCATAGAAATACTCTATACTTTTTAATTTTGCATCGATTCGTTACTACGGATCTCACGTTCGAATATATTATGAGTACGTTTCGGATCCCCGTTTTTACCCAAATTTTATTATGCAATACTAATTAATTATGAAGGAATTCTTTACGCGCAGCCTGCCGCCCGTAACGCGGCCGCGGTTAATTCGCTTGCGTATGTAGCATAAATCATAAATTACCACTAATTTGCGAAAATAAACACGGCTTCTGCTGTTGATAACGTTGATTTATATGGTGTTCATTAAATTATAACTGAATTCGTAGTTTGTATTTACTGAATACACGCGTCAATTAAGTCAATCGTCGTACATATTTTGCACAACATTTTCTACAGTAAGTTTCCAATTGATCCCCTTGTTCTACAAAACAAAAGCTTATTTATAAGAAAACATGCTACGGATCGCCTAATATTATGACGAGTTTCCGAATAATAACATTATCACAAGATGAAGGAGGTAGTCTTAATTTGTTGGCATTAGGTATTCGTTCAAATGGAATCCATGTTATGAGAATAAAATAATTTTTACAGTACACAATCTCAGTTTAAAGCTGGCGGACGTACGGGAGCGGCGGGCAGGCCCGGTTCCCCCTAACTACTCACTTCCCACTCCGCGGCGGAACTCAGGCTCGTACTAATTCCCACAAATTAATTTTCATCTCACTTCGAACGTATTGTATATTGTACTTCACTTGACTTGAAGTAAAGTATATCCATGATACTTTAGGAGTTTCTCTTATTGTGTAAAGACTTCTTTTAACAAGTGTTATTAATGTAATTATCCACTTAGGACGAAAGCGTTGCGCGACGGAGAAACGTCGGTAAAAGTCGAGTGAAACGGGAGCCGTCGGAGCGCGCAATAACTACCATGACCCACGTACTACTGTCATTTCAGAGTTAATGATTATTGGCACTTTGTAGTTCAATATTTCAGACCGTTTTCTAGTCCGTTGCTAGTCACGGAATATTATGGTATAATATTATGGTAACATCGTTTGATGTAATAATCATATAATATTTTAAATTATCTCACGCTTCCAAAAGTAAATGAACCAAGAAATGCTTCAAAGTAATAATTGAGAAAGTAGAAAACCTTGAAACCTGTACTTTAACTACCAGCCTGCAACCTTTACAGTTCCAATATTTCAAGTAAAAAAAAAATAAAGTACCGAATCAACAAACGAGATTCGTTTCTAGAAGAAGGTATATTGTATGGCAGTATTTTTATGCAATGTACGTTGCGCCCGGACAGCGTGACATTGTGCCGAGTGCTAAGGTCCTCGAGTCCTCGCCCACGGGCCCCGGCACGGCGGGGTCTGTGCCCGGCGCGCGGTCACCTCCAATAAGAAGTATCACATTACGAGAATATTGAATACATTAAAGGTCTTTGAATAAATTACCTTCATTATCACTAACATATAATCCTACTGTGTATTTAGATAAAGTTACGATATTTGTTTATTTTGGCATTAGAAGAGGGTCTGTAGTGCTTTTCATTTAATCGTGTTTAGACCACACGTATTAAAAGATTCGGAGATTCAGAAATTTTGTTCAGACGCCAGTTTGTTCAGTTTTTAATTACATTATTTTTATGACAATTACTTTTTATTGTTGTATATGCAGTGCAAAATGACAGCGTTTGTTTGAATAATGTCGACATAGTAACGAGCGTGATGGGGCGACGCACGCCACCTACCTCACTAGACTTGTTCTTCCCCGGGAAAATACAGTTGAGGGGGTGACCAATAGCATGACTAACTAATAGTTTTAGTTAATAAAAGTAAATTAAATATACAAATGTACTCTCCAATGATAGTGCTAAATTAATACAAACAGAACTAACCTGCTCGAATGATCCTGAAAGTTGCCCCCGTCCAACAGACGGACCTTTGCGAAGAGCACTGCAGAGACGAAGGGCACTTCCGTCAGTTCCTCGAGGCAGCACTGGACCCCGAACTTGTATCGCTTCTTCTTCGTCATGAACGCCATGACGCCGCACACATCGGGCCCCGGGCAGAGGGCCCGCACTCGCGCGCTCCGAACCCACCCGGCTCAGGACGCACTGGACCCGTTTGGTACGGACCAAACTGAACAAGACCTGATCGAATCAGTTTTTGGTACGCACTAGCACAAGCACTTCACTTTACATGTGTCGCGAAAACGCACTTGCAAATGAACGTATTAGGAAGCGAACTGCACAGCCTAGTTATTTGAAGAAGTAAAATGGTAGACTAATTAGATTGTCATCGGGGAAGCTGGCGGTACGAGGCGGCCGAAGCCCGGGCCGTCGCATAGCGGCCGGCGGCAGTCTGCAACAAGAGACAGCGGTTAGTTCATTGTCATTGCGATGACTACGCATACAATGAAGCGAGCGTGTTTATAGAGATAAACAAACAACTTTTAACACAATACACAACATTAATCTATTTGTTATTTAAAATGTTCATAAAAGTGTTCAGAGCAAAGATAAACAATGCAGTATAAATGATAGAACATATTGAAGAATCAAATTAATTATAATACAAACACGTCTAACTTTATTGAAAAACAAAGAAACCCTACAATTACTTAAAATAAACACCTTCAAATGACATTGTTGTAGTGGTATGAAGCCGAAAAAGTATTCTTATTTAAAAATTGTGACTTCTATGTACAGTTTTTTAACATATTTGTGCCGTACGATTAACCAGACGAGACGTGTTTACTTACAACGTGGCGTGTTGTCAAAAGTTGAGTGCAAACGCACGCGCCTCCCGCGACGGTACGCGCCCTTCACGTCACCTGCAACAACACACCATTCCGTGTACACAACCACACGGCCACAACTAAAAAACGCCACGTCATTTATTTTGTTATGAGACCGGTATTGTAAACTTAAATATTAAAACATGATCATCATTGAACGGTACAAAAAAAAAAGACGCCTATAGAGTAATATTTTTCTTCGAGAGTTTTTAAAATATAACAGAACATAAGTATGGTTGGCTAAATTGTTTACATCAGTGTATTGTGGAGAGGCTACTGAATTCGATAATGTAATTAATAAAACATTTATGAAATTTCTTTGGTTGCCTTAAGAAACTTTGATTGGTCAACAGTCGTAATAATGTAAAAAAGAGTGGCTTTATAAACGTATCAGTGAGTTTATAAGCGAGGTAATGAGCGAGGTTGCGGCGCGCACGACAGACGTAGCGATGGCGATTTTGGTGTAGAGTAGCGGCGGTCGCGATCGGC
>NW_013527359.1:166298-167190 GCF_000836215.1 Papilio polytes
AACCATGTTTATTCCAGCACCTCTTTGGAGCTGGCTCGTTGCCAAGTTATTTACTAGATAAACATCTTGATAGTTTTCGGAATTGTTTAGAGTGGGTCTCTTCCGAGAAAACCCTATCATTTTTTATTATGTCTTTAAGATTCCCCCTCTATAAAATGTGATGTACTTCTTTACCATTGTCAGGGATGTTACAACACGGCCTAGCTGTTTGTCTTTCGCATAGGAGAACAGTTTAATGTTTCAAAGATGATGTCACAATATGTGAAATAAAGTGGTAAAAGTAGTACACAGGTGCTTGCAGCCACACCATTTACCTTCTACAAAACACTGAACATACAGTATAAGCTATTCTCACTGCGATTTATAAAATTCTGTACAGTACATGTTTGTGTTTTAAAATGGCCAGCTACAGCACTGAACTAATCTTTATTCAATAACTACAAGATAATGCTGCAACTTCGGATTTTATTAAATAGCAAAAACTAGTACGGTTTATATGAATTTTTATAACATTTTGTATGACCAACTTTTAGTTGCAAGGTCAGCCTCTGAGATTACTTTGCCCCCGACACGAATGCGTGTGGTTCACAGGTAAATCGCACAAATGTGTTAGCTCAAAGTTTACTCCTGTCGGCTGCTTTTGCTGTTAATATAAATATCAATTTGATTATATCTGCTCAAACATTAAACAACTGTAAGTTTTATTTTCCATTACCTACAGGAACTACTCGGCGTTAGGATAAAAGAAATACAAACGTATCAGATTGTAGGGAAAAAATAATATTAAAGTTGAATGGTACGCTAGTAACTTCTTTTTCGACCCGTAAGTTAGACACTTTTGTAAGAAAGAGTCTATGCTTCTTCGTACACAATAGTCACATGCTAAACTAGG
>NW_013527359.1:167359-169122 GCF_000836215.1 Papilio polytes
CCGCACCGCAGACGCGCCGCACGCCCGCATTCCACGTGTGATAACGCCGTCAAATGAGCACACGACACATGCACCTCCCTTTGTGTTTACAAGTCTTCATTTATCTGCTATGCTAATTACATGTCGTATGTTTTTACATGTTCTTAACGACACAATATGCAGGCCGCAGGATATTGATAATATGTAAATTAAGACAGTTGCATTACCTGACAAATTAATTTCATATAGCAATGTAAATTAGAATAACGTTATGGATACACAAATATATTAAGTGACAAATAAAACTAAAACATGGTTGTAGGTGAATATATAAATTCACATTAATTGAGCGACAGGTATGGCGATTGTTTATTATCAACATACGGGCGTCATCGGCAATAGGAATTACAATAATAGACATTACAATGAAATAACATAATGTAGCGAGTATAAATAGAACCCGTATCAGCTGGCATTACGAAGGTTACATCGTCGAGCCTTCAAAGTTTGAAACAAGCGCTAAGAAAGAAAACCCGTTGACGAAAACTTTGCACATCATAATATTTCCCGACAATGTATAAGTATTCAGGTTTACATAACGACTTACATAATAAGTGAAAAACTTAAATGTTTAGTTGTACTTTATTTCAATGAACCAATAATCAAACATTAGTTGACTAATCAGTTGTGAAACTGCTGCGCCAACAAACAAGTTCGGTGAAGTGTGAAATGGTTTCTGATCGAGAAGTGAATCCTATTAATTTGCCTAATGTCTGCCCGCGGCCGTCACGGTGCAATCAGGCGAGACATTAATTAGTCACGCCTGGGCTGCACCATTTGAACCCTCAGCCCTTCTTTCATATCCTTCAACTATTCACTCTCGTTTGCGAGACATTTTCGCTAATGGCAAATCCAAACACTTGAATCGAAAAATGAGATTTGTCTGGCACATTAGGAAAGCATGCAAATAGGCTGTTTTGCCAAATCGGATAAATTCCGACAAAATTATAATTTGATCATTGTGATAAGAAAAGGTTAGGTAGATTACAACATAATCAAATTATAATAAAAGTATTATTAAAACAGATTAGGGACCACAATTATTGTGTAGGTTTTATCAAAAGTCGGGGAAAACATTGTCATTTAAATTACATAGTTGTTTACATGGATGAAATATAATTTTCCAACGATAAATGTGTTTCCATTAAAGTTGTGATCGCACTTTACATTATTCGTTAAGGCTTGATGTTATGTCTGATGCTTTTTTTCTTCAATTCGTTGCGATTTATGTCGGCGGTGTAGCGTGTCGGGGCGTGACGCTGCGTGGTGGATTAATTCGGCCCGCTATGACCTGCGCTCGCTCGAGCAACGCGTGGGGAAACAAGTGTGACTTGAGGGTACGAAAAATCGTTCATGCACAACCAAAAATGACCGTATTTTAGAATTGGATGAGTCACTTTAAATTACTGTTACTATAGTGATGTGTTTATATACAACAAATACCTTTTGCTGTTATAGTAGTGAATATGATTAACGAAAATCATGTGATATTTATATTTTCTAAATAAAACGAAATTGGTATTTTTGTTAACAATTAACTTTGTCTAAATTTGGTTGATTTAGTCCGATCGATTTTTTTAATGAACGAACTGTTCTGTACAATTAACGACAGCGCACTTAATTGTTTCGTCTCACACTTAGGGTGAGTTGCACCATATCGCCGGTTACCGTTAAAGTTAAAATTATTTGAAATGGTAATATTTGGAATAATCTTAAAATTTACT
>NW_013527359.1:169494-174709 GCF_000836215.1 Papilio polytes
CCACCTTTTGTTATAAAAAAAAAAAAAAAATATGATTCACGAAAATCATGTGATATTTATGTTTTCTAAATAAAACGAAATTAGTATTTTTGTTAACAATTAGCTAAGTAACGATTAACTTTGTCTAAATTTGGTTGATTTAGTCCGATCGATTTTTTTAATGAACGAACTGTTCTGTACAATTAACGACAGGGCACTTAATTGTTTCGTCTCACACTTAGAGTGATAGTCAATAAGAGATCGTTAAACAAAGAGCACAACTCATCAAATAAACACGAGAACAAATGTAGGTTAGTTACAAAACTTTTAGACGTGTTTACCACTCGTGCGCAATTCTCAACAGACAAACATCTTAGACTAGAGCTCTAGCTGTTATAAAAATTACGTTATCAAATGTCCAACCACAAAGTAATAAAATTCTCGTCCTAAACTATAGCCAAGGTGTTTGTTAACATTATTTTATACTACAAATTATTACTGTTAATTCAATTACATAAAAAAACATGAGGCGATCACTTTACACAATTGTATGTTGAAACTGTGCCACTGCGCGGTTTCATAAATAAAACTGGCCACTGTAGAGTCTAATGACACTCAATATTATTACTAACTCTAGCATGTTCTTTGAAACGTTTCATTAACCGAGTTTCAGATGGAATAAAGAATAACGAAAGGTTTTCTATCGCATTTGGATTGTAATTGTTTAATCTGTGATCATTTAACCGGTAGACTAGCTTTGCTTTAGATAAAAACCGACGGCTGGCATTTATGGTGACCACCCCGTTAGAAACATAAAGTCATGATGAGCACATATTTTACATAACATGGTAAGAGTGGAGCAGGGTTGCGCATCGCCTAATGTAAAGGCTATTTGGCATTCTGCCACATCATTAACGATTTTGTAATACTAATGGTCAATATTGACATTATTCGGAAAATGGGCCTCTATAACAAGAGTTTATTTGCATATTTTCTACATCGAAAAGTTCACCAATGATTTTATTACATAATATGAACTATTGGTATTGAGCATAAAATCAGGTTGTATTGTCAGGAAGTAGCATTTGGAATTGGGTGATAATTTACAGTTATTTTACAATTTAAGTGAATAGAAACAATTTGTGTTTAACTAATGTAACGTAATAAGCAAAAACCACTTGGTGGATGTGCGGCCTTCAAATTGTAATATACAGGAAAAAAAATGATGTGCGATACAAACCGTTCCGGCCTTGCGAAGTTTAACTTTTTAGACTCGTTTTTGTAACATTAAATAAAACCAGACTCAGTACCTAAAAACGTGATTCAAGTACAAAAAAATACTAAAGTAATGTATGGCCACAGTATCTAAAACATATCCAATCACCGCATTGCAAAAGATACCAATTTAGCCGTCTGAGCTTACTTTATTACTGGTTCATTATTCTGGGTTTGTTTAATTACTTTACAACATTTTTGTACTTCACAATCGTAAACAAGAGAATTACATAAAAAAGCAATATAAGGAACTGAATCCAAATAGTTGGTTTCCTAACAAGCTAAATTGTAGCAGGCAGAGCGTGACTGTCGATGAACAAATTTGGCTTAAAAAACAGAGGTCCGATCACTAAGTAGACGACTGAGAGACGCACGCCGCCGCCGCGTGTCATCCCAGGCCTCCGTAATTGACAACAATACGGCGAATGTGACCTCCTCCCCCTTCCTCCTGTATGTAACACAGACGAGTTTAAATAAAATTGTAATTAACTGATATAACGTCGGCCGTTGCCACTACCAAGGTCAATTGCCAAGGTTGCAAATGAAACATGAAATCAGCAGACGAATACGTTCCCTTTTTATATCAGTTACTTCACTACTAAATGTACTTCATAAGTTTTCGATTTTGAAAACCTAAAGGTACGGATTATCAGAAAAAGGCTGTATGAATAAAAGCGTCCTTGAACTCTCTGATAGCTTTACTGCATCGCATCTGCCCCCTGTGCGCAAACGGTTCAATTAGATAAACACTTCATATCACTGATGATTTATTGCGTTTGGGAACAACTATTTAATTATAATTCAGAGATAATGTTTAAATGCTGCAAGGAAAACGGTCTATATTTCATATTTGATCTTAAATACGTTTCTCTACAATACATTACTACCGACGGCCGCCAACTCAATGTTTTTCCGTAAAGTAACGTAAAGCACTTGAGCAAGGCTACTCACGTGTAGCAAGGTTTGGATAGAGTGTAAACACGAAACATATTCAATATAAACAGAGTCGAGAACATGTGACTAAAAAGTTATAATTGCTTCCGTCGGCAATACAACTGGAGGCAGCCAACCGGCACAAGTTTTTGCAAAAGAACAATGTTAAATAACAAAGTGTGCATCATCCCTACAGCTGTGAAATCGAGCCGGTATGTTTATCCAGAAGTGAAAATTGACTGAGATAACAATGGTGTGGACTGCGCGGTCCCATGACCGTGGCGTGCGAAACCACTAGTCACGCGGTGCGATGGATTACGAATTACGTGCGATTACGAATTTCAGTTTAAAGATTACTTTGAAGCTCAAGCTTACATCACCACCGTCATATTTATTGCAAAATAAAGTTGCAATGTTCAAATGTTGTAAATGAATCGTTACTGTCGTGACACACGACACCATTATGAATGTTAGTAAAGCAGATAACACAAAGGTAAATGTGCATTTTACACGAGTTTTAAAACATGTATTGGGGAAAGCAAATTAATGATAAACTACGTATTTAAGTAATGTAATCTAAAATTTCACCACAAAAAATATACAATCATCCTCTTCATCCGAGTAATGGCGGTAAAGGCTCGTATAAACTGATCCTTTTCGGTTTTATGGTGCTCGTAAAAGTAAATAAGCGTGGAATTTTGCGGAATAGATGCTCCGGTCTCCGACACTGATGCAACCTAATGTAAAGTAATCTTCGAACATTCGTTACAAATTATATTTTAATACTATGTAACATATAGTGTCATTTTCGAGCTAAGCCAGATTACGTCATACGTAACAGTAATATCGTCGCTGGCCTGTAATTTAAACAAGTCGATTGGTGCCGGTCGCGTGGATATAGAACAAGGCGTGATGTTACCAAGGCATAGTGTGAATGCGTTAGGTGTTGCGGTCAAAGCAGAGTTTTCCCCGGGCGAGGCGACACAGCGGGGAAAGTCCGGCCGAGTGATCCGCTGCGGCGGTCACCAGCGCTTTCCACGCGCTTTCTGATACTACACTAATGCACGCAACAAAGCTCTTACTGTTCTACTTTGGTCACTCTCGGTTCAAAGAAAACGTTCCACTCGACACTTGGTACAAATTCATTAAAATGAATATTTTTATCTATAAATAATAATCAATAACAGTAAAATGTGTATTTGAACAAAGTATCGATAAGATATAGTGAGTGCAGTCGGCTATCGTGAGCACTTGCTACTTATCGAGGATAACGGTGACGTATGGCAGTTGGATTTTTTCAAAGATACTTGAGCACGGATGAAACTATACAAACAACATCGATAATCAATATTCTGGGTAATTTTAATTACCTACATATGACGAAATGTAAATACATCTCTTATATACATACATTAAATAAGCACAGACTTATTAATATCCAGACAGGACACGAAAACAGTTGACGAGGCGTTGTTAACATTTATAGTAACAATGTCAGATAAGAGAAGCACCACTTTTACTATCTAACATTGACTCAGTATTCGTGGCTAAACATTTGCATATGTTGATGATGAAATTATATCTGACATGTTACATTATAAATACGTTTTTGCAATCGAAAATGTTAAAAGCAGGTTAACTGACGATGTCTGATACAATACATTTAGCGAGAGTAAGTACATCGCTTTACTTCTATATTTCTGCATATAAAACGACAAACGACGACCATACTAATAGGAATTTAACAAAAGGTTGGATCGTTGGGCTCAGTGTGACAAAGAGATGACCAATCTAATTAACAATAAAAACTACGTTCACATCGTTATCCAAAACCTCAACCTATATTTTATTCAACATCGGTTATTACAAATCATAATTTTTCCATTAAATTAACATTACCATAACTACACCTTAGTGGTTATCGCATCATAAATTATGTGGTCGAAGAGTCGAAGAGTCAACACTATTATTAAAAATCCCCAAGAATCGTACAAGGAAGTGGATAACATGTAAGTGCGCTTAGTACAATCCTACTGACATAATACACGATAACGTATCACCTGTACAGATGTAGATATGTTTAAAGTCAATACAACTGGCAGTATAACAGACCACGTTCGTAGCCAATAGATACGAGAGCCTTGACAACATCCGGGTGTTCAGCCTCGTGCCCATACCACAAACACAACAAACTAAATTCGATTCATCAATTACTATAAAAATCTATCTCGCCGCTAGATTTATGACAGCAATATCTTACTATACCAGATACAAGCCGAGCGGTGTTTAATATTATGATTCTGAGAATATTTGCACAAACAAAATGCCAATCATAGCTATCGATGATATCCCAAATTGAGATTTTGAACGCAATAAAATGTTGCTATAATGTTAGGTGTTACGTGAATTTGAAGAAGATCCTCTTACAGATTGTAATAATAGCAAGATTGATTGATCTAGTTGTCTGAGCGCGGTCTGAGCGGAGCGAGGCTAGACGTTGTAAAGCGTTTGATATCGTATATTACGTCAATTGCATCTGGATTGAATCGGTTACAACTCAGCGACTTCAATGTACTTTCGATTGTTGCAAAGTTTACACCGTCAGCATCATCGTCGGAAGATCGCGTGGTATTATAAACAGTTTCGCAACGGATGAGCTAATCGCTCGGTCTAGTCTAGACGCAGCGATCCTATGCGCAGAGCTGTCGGTCGTTGACGCCACTTGGAATTACGAAGTCCGCTTCAGCAGTAAAACTGCGTTGTCACAATCAATAACAACAAAACTACTTTACTCATTTACATTAAATTAAAACCCTAGTTGTGACTAGGGTTTTAAAGATACAGCTGAAACTGGGTGCTTGCGAGAAAGCATTTTTTATCATAGACAAAATATTTCTTTCCATAATATTCGTCTCAGATACACAAAGAACGCAAGTACTTCGAAAGAGAGATCAGATCTCAAAATTTAACGACTATTGAACAAGTAGTGCACGGGCGTCAAATCGTGATAGTGTGAGATGTTGTACCG
>NW_013527359.1:174746-198802 GCF_000836215.1 Papilio polytes
CAACGGCCTGCGCAATAAAATGTTTGAAACGTAATGGTGCTTTAGATAGGATACTTTGCTTTTGTCTGGATATTGCACACTAATTCCGATAACGAGAGAAACAACGAATATCCTCAGTTTACATTAAACGATAAACTTTATAGCATCTCCATGTCATTTACAATCGTTGTTATTGAAACTAGCCCATTTATTTGCTTGATATTTTTACGACTGTAATTCAGTACTCGTTAATCATTTGAATTAGGCAATATCCATTGTGCTTATCTGGGATTATAAACCTAGATAGTCGTTACGATGCTTATGAACTAACGGTATAAAACGTTTTCAGCAATTATTAGAGAGATTTATGAAAGCATTTGTTTAACAATTTATTTTTACCAACATAATCGGTCAAAGGACCACAATTTAGAGTGCACTTCCCTTGCGATTTTTAAATACTTTATGACTTTGTCATTGACTACATGAGGTAAGCTAAGGAGGCATCTTATATGTCTGCACAGCTTGTTATATGGTCCAGCAGTGTTCGTGTAGCTCTGCGCTAATTGTTATTGTCGGCTGTAAACGGTAATTAGCCCAACCAAGCTCGCTTCGAGAACTGATAGCACGCAAATTGCATAATCTAAGTACACATCATCGAACCGTAAATAAACTACGCGGCGTTTACCTAGATGTTGAACATACGACTTCAGTAACCAAAAAAAGAGACCATTAAAATTCTAGTATATTCTGCATGAAATATCTAGACATGTAGTGGTCGGTCAGCAATAGGGACGCGCGGTTCCCCTCGCGGTTTATGTGATCAAGGGCGCGACACCGCGGACCGCGGACCGCTCGACCCGCCAGGATGTATTTAGACCGCTTGAGTATTATGATTAATCTTTCAAACGGTAATAAACGGTTAGGTGCAATGCATTTTTTACTAGTAGTAACCAGAAATAATTCTTTTGGTGTTTGGTTTTCAAATAGATAATCAATAAAGTTTAAACTACTGTTTGTTTTATGTTATAGTTTGTTTGTACTTGTGGCAAATAGTTCTTTAATGACAGTAATCACGACTATCATTTACAATTCTAACAATTGACTATTTCGGCGACCTCTTGACAACTTTATAATGGAGTTTTAATGCAAAATATTCTTGTTTTGTACAGTATGAACACATATGTAGGTATGTCATATTTCAAGTTATTATGTAACGTTTAAAACGCAGAAAAGATGGATTGTTTGAGCTTCGATGTGTCGCGATGTGAAATTCAAACAGTTGGCTGTTCGATACACGATGTAAGTACAATCGCTCGTGTGTGCGCTTCTCGTAATGCATATTTACATTTCAAATTACCATTAACGACTTCCCATTCCCGGCTTAAACGTGATAACACTTTAATTCCAATTAAGGTTATTTTCTTGTTAATCTTTATTGTGGCACATTCAAAATGCTACAAAGGATATTTCTAGACTGTGCATCGCGTAGGTAAACCGCAGGCGTGAGAAATAATAGAACATGTTTTTAATCCGACTGATTTTAAACATCAATCTGTATCGGATCTAAGCACATAACAACGTATCATTATTTCTTATACATGTCTATTATGTACATCGACAGCTGCATATTGCTCGGTGTTAAAAGCTGAATGCGTGTGGTTCTGAGAATCGGCAACGACTAGCGCCTAGCGGTGACGTGGACGTGGTTCTCATCAAATGTGGCAGGTTACGTAAACACAAGGAACGGGTTAGACCACCTCGACACCCCTCCCCCTCCGCTCACGCCCCGCACTCGCGTAGTTAATACAACCTCCCGTGGACATGTTTCGACGCTTGGTAAGCTTTCGTGCATTTATGTCAACTGCACTTCTCAGCGGTTAGGTCAGTTTCAATGTATACATACCGAAAACAATGAAATGAAAAAAGAAATCAAATTGTATCTAATTTGTTTTATTTCGTATATGTAATAAGTGAATGTGCAGCGCAACACGAGACGCGCCGGCGGGCGGGGGGCGGCGGCGCTGACGACATTGACCGTCGTCCACGGTGCGCTGCCGAGGTCACGCCAATCCCGCCCACACGCTAAACAATGCCGGACGACGAAATTTTATTTAATTTACACTGAAAAACAGCAAATTTACTTCCGGACACGACATTAATGTAACCGATGGTAAATGCATTTTTTACTTTTCTGCTAACGTTTAACTCCACATAAAAGAAAACCCTATTAAAGTCAAATATTCCTCAATGTATGAAAACTTTCGTCCAGAACAATACGTTGATGTTTGTTTTGAAATTGGTTGTTGTTGCATCCGTCACGATATTTCCGTGTCAACAATACACGTCCACTCGCAACTCGCAAGGCGGGCGCTTTTGTTACGACAATCCGGCGGGCATCGACAACAAACGCCAAATACATACGTCACAACGTGACTTTGTCCAGGTGGGCGCATCACAATAGAGATCAGCCATCGCGGACAGCACTGCCAATGTTTCACTGTTGACATTGACGGTGTGCTAACTTTCAGCTGTGTTCACTGTCACATTCAGCAGGTTCAGACAATGTCGCAATTTATTAAAATTTAATGTAAATACATTAAAATTCAATAAAGCGCTCACGTTCATAATTTCGACATTTTACAGAAATCAAGCAATAACATCATTTAAATGAAATAATTCTCATGAATTACCTACACATATAAATGTAGGTATATTGGCTTGCGGTATATTTGCGGTCGGCTGTGAAATAGGAAACTCGTAGCCAAATATAAATCGGCAACTAAACAAATATCCTTTTACACGAAGAGGATAAAGATTACAACGTGTATAGAATATGTGGGTTTTTATCCCTTTTTTGTAAATAGTGAGTCAAAGTAGGTAAATTGCATGGAATTTATCAACTGACAGAACAATTATTTAAGCGTTACCACCATATAGGACACGTGTCATCTCGATTGAGAAATATAGTACAAAGTGATTAACGTTCAAAGTGAAGATGTACCAGAGACGTGGTAGGTGCGTTATCGTGCTAAGGATGCCAGCAGGTGCGACAGTGGCGATAAGACACGGCGCGCGTCCCTGCCCCGCTTGCCGCCGCCAAACTGCTATAAAAACTTATTGAGCAATTACCTGATAGCGCGCAACTGTGTCAAGTTCTTCTATAACACGAAACACTTCACCGTTAAAAACGGTACCTTCGTATTTTTAAACCAAGTACAATTTATTAAAACAATTATTTACGATATATCAAAACATCAGCGATTCACTGTTTTAACCGAAAACATTATCTGCATTTAAACGTGAAACAGGCCTGCAACTGCCACATAAATTTGTTCCATAAATAATGTACTTAAAACAAGAAACTTTATAAGGAGAGTCCCTCTTCCTGCCACAAGTTTTCTTATTTTGCCATCCAGTGAAATAATATTTTCACGTTAGCAAGACATGACAATACCATTGACATAGAACGATTTCCTCCGGCTGATGAAATGAAACCAGAAGCCATCATTAATGTGGAGCCGTGAGAATTGAATCGATGCTTCGGAGTCAGAACAATGACACAAACATAATCAATTGTATGCAGCTACTGCGTGCCATCGCTACTCGGAAATCATTAGTTAGTATAAGGAGATCTACAAGAAACCACAACGTTTCACCATTGTCGAAGATACAAAAGATTCTAATACGTAACGTATGCTTTATATTTAGGTAAACATTAAAAAACTCGAAACACGCAAACAACAGCTTAATTACTAGAAGCAGGGTGCTCGAGGGGCACGAAGGTCGGGGGAGGGACGGTCGTGTAATTACTTTGCGTGCACATTACAATTGTTGATTTGTATTAAAAAAGAGAAATCGACGCGCTCGTACCTGAAACATCAGCTATTATTGTGTACTGAATTAAAACCTGCTAAATATGTTTTACGTAATGTCAAAATACAAAGTGAACAGGTTACAAACATGAACCTAATTCTTATGAAGCACATATACTGGTTTTTGGAATTCCATCTTGTGCCGATAACATGAACAAGTAACGTTTTATTTCAATATTTAACAAAAAAATATGCTAGTACTAATAACTAGTAAATATAAATTGGGTATTCAAACCTTATATATCATGGTTTGGTAATTCAAGGACCAGTATTTGCATAACAATATAGATTAGTATGGGAGGCGCGTAGGGTCCCGCGGGGCCTAACTGGCGAAACGCGACCTTCAGTTTTGTACTTATCTGAGACCTTGGGCGGAACACTTCGTTAGAACGCGTGTTGAATAAACAGACTATGTTCATTGTAAGCGTAAATAATTTTGTAATTAGATTCGTAAGTATTCATGTGGTAAAGACTGACGAAGTAACCAACGGATAATTGTAATAAAAAACGACGTTATATACGATAACGGAATAGTAGACATGTGTGCAAACGTTTAGAACCCGTTTGTAGTGACACCCCACCCTACTCTGGGCACTACCAAACTACCTTTAGGCGAGCAACGGCGGGCACAAGGTCGCGCCGTTGCCCGACACCGACCTGCTCAAGTGAATCTCACATTGAAAAACGTTTCCGTAAACTGAGATCACACTCGTTACGTGTCTACTTGTAATATGCGTATCTACTCTATTGATTATTTTTTATCTATAAAACAACACATATTACTCTTTCAAATTAGTCAGTTTTCAAAAATGCACGTTTAGTATTTTTTCTATAAATATTCATGTCTTATTTGTTGGGAATATTATGTAGAAATTCTAAAAGACCATTGTAATTTATAATAGAAGAATTCCGTAGAGGAACGGTCTAGTGAATCTTACGAAATTAAGAGGAATGTTCGTAAACTTGCATGTTCAATAGCTGCCCTTGACTCCATTGGCGGGCCCTAAAGTGGCGCGGAGGTCTCAGGCAATGCCACAGCGCTCGGGTTTTTTCCTTCTACCAAGCTACTGAACATAGAACATACGGTAAAAATGCGTCGATATAAATCTTCTTTACACATAGATACATGATATATAACATTAATATTCCTCATATGTACGAAACTTAATTAAATTAAGTTTTGGTAGTAAAAACTGTTAATCATATAAATAAATTGGACTAGTCGCGTATCAAGTATCACTACTTATTCACTTTTCATTTTCATCTAAATTGCTTGCAGAAACTCCACTAGATTACATAAGCACACTATTTGCAAGAGCGCTCTCAAACTGAAACAATAAAATTATTATGTAACATAAATTTAGAGGAACAAAATAGAGAGCGGTGCGTGGCCTGGCGGAGCGGAATTACGCGAGCAATAAAACAAATAACAATTAGCGTTTCGTTATCGCACCGCGCTCGCACCATAATGTTATATTTAGTTAAACGTAATTAGTCGCTATCGCGGACCAGAATTCATCCATCTGCTATATTTCGAAGTGAGGATGTTCATTAATAAAATGAACGACACAAAGCGACCGACGACGCCGCTCCAAACTGACTCAACGTAAATCCATAAAATCCAGACGGGAATAAAACTTACGAAAAAACGCTAAGGCTACGCTTCGCATCGAATAATCAAAAGAATAATTTAACGGTTTTTTTAATCGTGTTACCACGTGTGATGATGTCATCTACGATCGAGTAAGTGTCGCCAACACAAACATACGATTTTCACTGTTTTGACAATTTAGTGGTAGCTAGATAGATACAATTTCTTGTACTGTATTATCGAGTGATATTTGTCCTCGTCTAGACTAGACAACGCCAATGAACTTAATGCAATACCAGCATGTAAATAATTTGTATTTTAATTTACAAAAACCATTAAAAAGATTAAAATAAAATAAATTAATCATTCCCGTTGTAGCGCAGCGATAGGCCGTTGTAAAAAGAACTTCTAAAACGGCTTCAGATTTCAGTGTCGTTGTGTTTTGAAGTGTCATCGAGCTGGACGCGGCCGTCGACTCTCATCACCGGCTCGACAACAAAGCTTGTAAAAGGGTAGAATTCTTAAAGAATCTTGGCTGCCTTGTCTCTATTTAGATCTTAGATTACTACTAGTCATATAAAAGATGAATAAACATTTTAAAAACGGGTGAAAAAAAAATCGAGCTATTTTTAAACTTTAGAGATTTTTTACATGGACTGGGAACCTGGTTAAAAGTGTTGGGTAATGGTTACTTAAGCGAGGGCAGTTTCCAGCCGCGATAGAGCATGACCGAACACGCAGGATAACGTTTGGAAAATACGTATATGGGGCGTAAGCACACACTGGAAGAATGATCTTATTGGGATAGAGCATTTGGTATTTACTTTAAGAAATAAATATATGACATATTAAACTAAACCGTCAATTAACCTTTTAGCAAACTTTTTGTTGCTATTTTTAATTATTTCCTCAATATATCGACATATATTAAAAGTAAAGTGCGGATATCAACAACCATAAGTCCATTTTCGTTTCTTTTATAGCCTAATACGAAATAATGAGTCTACTCGGCACCAACTAGCCTAAAGTCTATCGATGATTACTGATTGACTGGTTTATTTATGTTGTGATAAATTGCAAACACAGGCCAATACAATTGTCATCAAAAACAGCTTTGCGTAACGGTCCAGCTACATACTGCGCTGTCCAGCAATACTAACGGAATGAGATAGGGACTCAACTCTATTGTATCAATAAATAACATTAAGCTTTAAATATGCCTATAACATAATACTTTGACAAAACTTATCTAATTAGTAATCTGTTCCAGGTATTTATATATTCTTCAATTATTTATTTTCCTTATAACATTTCCTCAACAATTTCTATGAAACTGACTACATGTGTTGGCATATTTCTTTAGTAATTAACATAATTTGCAATGTTCAATAGACAATATTCATAATAATATTAAAATTTAGTTATTGTAGTTGTAGTAAGAAATAAACTGAATCATTTAACAACAAATGTATTTACAGCAGTTACCAAGGTGAAAGGAATTTTAAATGTCTAAATATAAAGTCAGATGTTAAATTAAATGTTATGTTTCAGGATATATCTATGTTATTGGATGGCTTATATATACATGTTATAGTTTTTATTAGCTGGCATAATACTCTATGAAATTTTAGTCTTACCAAAAATATAATGTTTCAAACGTCAAGTTTAAAATTATTTATTATCATGTATTTAATAACAATAAGAATAAAAAAATAAAAAAAGCAAAACAACACAAGTTGAAATGCTTATAAGATCATTTGTAGATCAATTAAATTCTCATAGAAAATTTAAATAAAAATTAAACAGAATGATTATCCTTTCCTCTTTCTTTTATTTAATAAGAAGAAAGTTTATTTTTATAAAAAAAAAACTATAACAACTAAACAAGTGTTTGTCATTATTCCAAGTTGTTTAGTTTTATTATAGTAAATTGTAAATTACTTTTAATGTTTACCATGAATCTAACAAATTAGCAATGATATATAGTAGTTCACATATAAAATTGTATTATAAACAAATAATAATAATAATATTGATATGATATTTTATTTCTGTACTTAATTCACGTCTATTTGACAATATATACAGTAATAGTACCATTCAGAAACTTCACTTTGGCAACAATCTCCAAGCCTCAGTTTGTTGGTGAGTCTCGTGTACGAATTACAAAACATAGATGATTGCCAAAGGAACAAAACAACCGAATATTTGATTGTTTGATCACAAATTTGCTAAACACGAACAACCGTCACAATAGGTATTGTATGCTGCTATTTGATCAAGCCAACTTATCAAAGATACCATTATAAATTGAAATAACTTACCAATAACAAAAATTTCACAAATCACACAACTATTAGCCGTTCATATACAACCACTTTAAGCATCACAGTCAAATGCAACACAACTGCTTATTCACAAATATTCACATTTGATAATGATACGCGATGTAATAAAAATGTTTTTCAATATGAAAAATAGACACTCGCGATGCGTTACCGAGACAGTCTTTTTCTGTCGGCCATTGCTCGACACACCACAGACTAATGGTAACCGTGTCGTGTCATGAAGATTGTTAAAAACATCGGTTTTTACGGTTAATGTTGCCATCAAACGATTTTCTTTTTGTTTTACTTTTAGGAAATACCTACCTTACTTTTAGTAAGTAAAAATTATGAATTAAAATTCTCATGCTTGAAGAATCTATATAAATAAACTACATTTTTGATGTTGCCAATAACCAAGTCAAAAACATACAAAAAAAAATCATTTGACGTTTGACAGATGATAGTGACAGCTGAATCTAATGTTTTCCATATTTATCGAATACTAATAAAACCATTATTTTGTTTATAAAATGGTTAAGTATAAAAATGCTGCTTTGGCTTATAAAACTTTAAACGGACTTATATGTGTATACAAACCTCCGTGTGTGCCTGTGCGACAAGTGCAACATACAATTGTGACCAATATTTGCCGAGGTTATACTCTTTTAAATTTGATATACTTTGTGCGAAGATCAATATTATAAGCGATTACTTTGTTTCAGATTTAAATGCACTACCCGACAGACCTCAAGAGAAAAGAGTTGAAATAGTAGGTGCTACTAATGCGCCTATGACTGTTAAATTAGTGCCAAATTACGCAGACAATCCTTTGGTTTGTGGTCCTCGGTACACACACGACGAATTTAGATGTAGTTGGGCTACTCACCTTGGCTTATTTACAAGTGGAATCCTTTGTAAGCACTTGAATTGCTAAACATTCCTAGTTGTGCATTTATAATAAAATATGGCTTGTTGAAAACATAAATACTCATCTATAAATATATTTTGCAGTGCTGGGTTTGAATGATGGCACAAGGCTGACATACCAGATCAATGTTGCTAGACCAACAAGAGCTTACAAAGTGCATGGCCAGCTCGGCAAGGCAACAGATACTTACTTCTGGAATGGTAAAACAATTGAAAGGTCTACATTCAGCCATGTAACCAGAGCTAAGATAGATAGAATTGTTGCACACATGCAGTCCGCTCATCAGAAAACTATGTTTGAGTAAGTATATAGGAGTAAATAATTTCCTTTTGAAAAATGTGAAAAACCGATTGTATTGAATTTTCAACAGTTCATTTTTAATAACTTAAAATGATTGTTTGCAGATTGTCAGGCCTGCATATGGATTCACAAACTACATATGACCTAGCTTCTCAGGGGGTGATCAGGCCTGCAAATAGCAAACTACCTGTCATATATGGATTGAAATGTGTACATTTTGAACCTCCAAATTTTACATTAGGTATTACATCTATGACTCTTATGTAGACTGTAATAAGCCACAATTTTAACATTTACACCTTGATTTTTTTTCTTTATTAACCTGATTAATACTTATTTCATTGTAAGTTTTGTAAAATTTAATTTGATTTCTTATTTTACAGAAGTGCAAGCAGTTAATGAATATGAAAAATACTTGTGGACATTAATCCATGATCTTGGAGTGCAGTTGAAAACATCTGCCCACTGCACCGGTCTGCAGTGCATCAGACAGGGCAAGTTCACATTAGACAAGGCTCTATTGAGGAAGCACTGGCAGTTAGACCACATTATTGATAACATGGACAGTTGCCGAGAACTAATGGAAGAGAATGAACAATTGTTACGCCCTAAATCTGCTCATTTATCTGTTTAATTATAAGTGTACATAGAGTGTGAAATAAAAGTTGTTTAAAATATTCAGACGATTTTATGTATTTTAGAAACTCATTTCAGTGTTTGCTGTTCACATTAAGTAAAATCAACCCTAAGAAATTGTTTCTTTGAGAGCCTTAACACTTAATACAAACCATATTCCAATAAAATTTTGATGTTTGCCAAATTGAAATTTTTAAGATTCAGCCTTTAGTCTTCTTTGAATCAACATTGTTGAAGGATGTAAACTTTGTTTATTTAATTACATCTTTGTTCCATTACATATTTAAACAAAACATTATTAAATAATGTGTCCATATGACGACTTGTCAGTCAGGTGTTTGGTGAGGAAGATGGAGTGTTGGCCTGTTTCTCCATTTGCTCTATTCTTTTATGCCTAATCATATTAGACAAAATGCCATCAAACGACGTTGTTTTTTTCTTCGCTGACCCTCTTAACGTATCCTCTCCCTCCCTGCGAACACGTAAACGCAAAGAACTAACTTCGTCCATAAAATCAAAATCGGACTTTTCCTCTCTTATAGGCGAGGCGGGTATTTCTGGTTGATTGTCTTTGCAGACTTGAACTGGTGATGGAGCTCGTCTACCTGGACACTTCCATTCCAATGGTAAAGTGCCCGTTTTTTCAATAGTTTTGTACAAATCTTCTAATTCGGCGGGATCGGGCATCCAACTTTTGCCAATTAATACTCCTGTTTTTGATATTTCGTCGTCTGAGCACGGTAAATCCCAGTCGTCACCTTGGAAATCAGGTGTCACCATATTGAGATTATTTATACCTATTACCTAGTAATTATCCCATTCAATTCCAACTTTATTTAATTTGTTTTGGTGTCCGATTGGTTTTTAGAGGTTATATTTACTTGTCAGTTACAAAGAGATAATGTAAAGATTAAAAAAATGACAATACTACGCGTTTTATCTTATCGCATGAAAATTAAACTAAAACAGTAAATCATACTAACTATAACTCATAATCCTTTTTATTAGAAAAATACAACATTGGGAATAAGTACATAGATCCAACAATTTGCTGTGCTGTCTTTGGACTCTTTTTTGCGCGCGCCGAATGATAACCAAAAGCTATGACATGACATTAACAGCTGCTTGTTCTCCTGAAAACTTGTTATTAAATTGAAACATGTGTGACTATTTTATTTGATATTGTTTCCATTCTACAATTTCAAAATATTTCAAGCGTAATACATAAAAAATATACTAATAAAATGTCGTCTTCAGAGAATGATTCTGACAGTGAAAAAGTAACTTCACCAAGGTATGGTTAGTTATTTAAACATTTACTTCAACGGTTTTAAAATCTTACGATTTAAACTGAAATTTCCATTAATATTATAGATTGGGAAAGTGCGAGGTTTGCGATGCGCGGGAAGCGATTTATACTTGCCCTAAGTGTGAAGTAAAGACTTGTTGTTTATCTTGCGTTCGAATACACAAGAAAGAATTAGAATGCGATGGGATTCGTGACAGGACTAAATTCATCAGGATGAAAGACTTCAGTGACACAGACTTGCTGAGTGACTATCGCCTGTTAGAGGAATGTGCAAGGTTTGTTTATGCAGTCAGGAGAGATGAAAAAAAGAAATTCACAAGAATTGACAAGGATTTACCTATTGTAAGTATTTACCACACTAGATTTACACAAAAAACCTATTTAATCTTATTAATTTATTGTTAAAACTTTTAGCATTTATTCAAATTAAAAATGGCTGCAAGGAACAGAGGTATTGCATTACAATTCCTAGCCCAAAATTTTACACGACACAGTGTCAATACAACAAGATATCATTATAAGACAAATGTCATATCATGGAGAGTTGAATGGATTTTTCCTAATGTTGACACAAAACCATTAAAATTTGTGGATGCAAAATGTCCTGAACAAAGCAAGCTGTCTGGATTGCTGGATAAATATCTCAATACAAATGCACCATCTTTTGAAGGTTCAAAATCTTTGGCTTTCTATAAATCAGCTGGATTTAGTGGCATCAAAATATTGTTAAAAGGTAAAAAAAAAGCACAATACTCTTTCAGCATAATCCCACTCACTTTTCCTGCCATTTAATGTTTCAGTCATTTAGGTTTTTAACATTTATCATAACTGTTTTAACAATTTTCGTGATTTCGATATATAAATTCTAGCTGAGAAGATAAGGGGATCTGCAAAGAAGTTTTTTGAACTAGATCCTACAGAAACTTTAGGTGAAAATCTGTCAGGAAAATGTATCATAGAATTTCCTATAATATTTGTTGTTCTCAAGGACCATGCATGTAACTTTGAAATTATAACACCAGGTGAGTCATGAAATAATTATCTTATTAATTTAATAATAATGTAATTGACACAAATAAATATTTTATTTTTTCAGAAGATGAATTTGAGGCCAATTTAAAAGATCTTGACACTAGACAACATATAAAAAACAATTTTGAAAGTCAAAAAGATGAATCTGGAATTGAAAACTCAAGCCGAGAAATTAATGAGCAGAGAAAAAGGCCCCGGCAGTTGTTAACAGAAAAAGTAGCACAGCAGAAAAAAATGGAAATTGAAAAGGAAATAAGAGAAGAAAAGAAAAAGAGACCTAAAAATTTATTATTTACAACAGGGTATTCATCAGAAGAAAGTATAGTTAGCAGTGACAGTGAAAATGAATCTAATGCTAAGAAATAAATGCATTCCTGATCAAATTTAATTTATTTACTCAATCTGAATGGCAATTAAATTATTTATAGTCAAAACAAATAAATACTCATTAGTTGCATGGATGCCTAAAATTTCTCCATATTTATTTACATTTATAATACGCTGTTGACCATGTTTTATGCTTGTAACTTCAGTCCCGATCCTTTTTCTCAAGTGGCAGTTACTATCACTTGACTTTTTATAAATAAAAATGTGCGTTGCAGCTTCACAGACTACACTATATGCAAAATTGGGTGAACATGTAACAAATTTACGATTTTGTTTAGATGATTGTACATATCCAAAAGCGAGTAGAGCCCCTTGGTGCTTCACCGGCCATGTGTCAGAGTTCACAAGCTGAGCATACGGCTGCCAGATGCAGGCGTCAACGTCATGTCGTAAAGCTAACGCAGGAACCTCATCTACTGCTAATTTGATGTTGAACAAGTACTGATGGACACTAAGTGGAATCCGATGTGTTACTTGATGACTGTTTAAATCCATGCGAACTGAAATGAAAAAATATTTTAGTTATGAAACTGCATGAGTATTGATGAGATTTCATCCAGCTCACCTAGTACTGTATCTTCTTCAGATGCAGCATCACACTCTTCATACTCTTGCGTTGAAAGTCCAGGGACCAGCTTGTCACCTGTCACTTCCAACTCTGAACACAAATGTGCAAGTTTCCTGTGAGTCTCTTCTACTAAACTTGCATCCAATATTTGCTCTCCATTTTTATCCCCTCCTTCTATTAGGCTGTCCCAAATTACACTCTCACATTTAGTGATTAATATATCCACCTGTCCACTTTCTTCTACATTCCATGTAGTAAACTCACTCTCCACTTTATGTTTAAGCTTACCTTCCAAGAACACTTTACCTGCATAGCTAACTTTAATAGATAAAGGACCTACATTAACATGAAGTAACTTTTTATCAAAATTTGTTTGTAATTTTAATGTAATAGTTATATCTTCAGTTGTTTGAAGCCATGTATATATAATTTGTTGTTGCAATTCCTTAGGTTTTTGCAATATCTCACTTACTGAATCTACAATAAACTCAAATGGGTTGTCAGATGCAACATAAAGAGCAGAGCAATTGGTCTCCATGGCGGCATAATGTATAATACCTTTGCCTCTCAGCTGTCTGAAACTTGCCTGAGACCAATTGTTTTCATTTTGTTTTAATTCAAATGTCACCCATGTCAGTACTGAATTAAACTGTGTTTCATTATGTTCCACTGACTGTAACAGACAATGTAGTGATTCCCAATCATCTTTTTCCCGAGTTCTAGAGTCTATCAAGTTGAAATATTTCCCTTCTCCGAGAACTAAACTGGAGTGCAATGTCTGCCATGTCTGTATTTCCCCCATAGCTTTACTTCTGGTACCTGTTTCAATAATATGTAAGTAGCCTGTGCCATCACTGACGGTAGCTAAATTTGCAGATGGGAATGAAAGACAAAGGTTAAAATGCCCAGGTTTCCTTTCAGTATGAGCTGGAATATCGTAAACAACGGTGGTTTTAAATTTTTGAGTAAAACTGTCAAAATTAATTTTCTGTACTTGCTGTTTATTGTCAATATAATAGAAACCATAAGAATAATCCCAGTGGTCTACCACGAGATGGTTATGAAGGGCGAAAAGCTTTGCATGCACAAATGAATATTGCACATCATCTGGATACACTTTGTCAACAGGAACGTTCAACTCATAAGTGTAATGTGCGAGAGCATGTATATTGTATTTGTAACCCTCAAATTCGTGATCTAAATAATTCCTGTTAGGTCTTAACTCTACTAAAGAAGACATTATTTAAGACTTGCAGTAGACGTTGTGTTGTCAATTTATACTGTATAGAAATTCTTGATTGACTAACTTGCGCCGGCGATTGTAAAAAAATGTTTATTTATTACTAGAAAACAAAGTAAAATGGCAAAGATTTGCAAATGTAAATGTCAATCGAATCAATATCATGTTTTACTGTCAACTGTCATGCAATTGTATATGTCATTAAAACTTACAGATAATATATGGATTGGCAGTTATAGGATAAATGCAGAACATGAATAAAAATTGTCATGGTCCCTAAATATAAAAAGTGTAATAATAAGATTATTTTTAATTCAATAATCTACAGGCATGTTTTTGCAATCTACGTATATAAAATTACGTAATTCTTATTCAAATCAATCAATATTCAAACAAAGATCGTGCCGAATACGCTTTAAGTTAGTACTCTCCATTAATTTCTCTTTTGTAGTCGTAAACTTAAATAAATACGAAATGATCATAATCGAAAAAAAAAATCGGTCATACCTGATTCTTTTACAGGTGTTATTAATTTTTTTACTGGGTGGCGGCGCCAAATCTAAAGTTTGAATTTGAAGTATGACAAACACACAGAGGTTAAGTTTTAGATTTTAACTTTAGATTAAATTGATAATTTATATGGATAAATGTTACATTGCGAAAAATAAATCATACTAAGTGGATAGTTGAAGTCTTTTTACAACTTTTTTTTAAATTACTCAAAAAATAATGCCATACGAAAAGAACAAACTTTATACGCAAATGCCTTTTTGTTTGGAAACTAAAAGGGTAAATATCTCTTTAATAATTTAGTTTGTTAGATAGGGTACTGATTAAGTAATTTAATTTTCAGGCTGAGTTTTACATCTTTTATGATGTCGAGGACTTAGCTGATAAGTGTGAAATGTTTAAAGATGATAGTTTTAAATTTCGCACGATTGGCCTTTTAAAAAGTATTAATGGAAGATTTTACATTGAAAGTGTGAGTATTTGGTATATTTACTTAACTTTTAAGATCTTCAAATACTATATTGGTTCAATGTTTTTTTAGATGAAACTTCCTATGAATAAAACAACAGATGTAAGAGTATCAATGGTTTACATGAACAGCTATCTCAAATCTACTGTGATACCTTACCCGGTGCAATTATTTGGTACTATTCAGTGGAAGAAGGAGCCTGTAATTATAGCTCATATTCTACAGGTTTGTTCTTTGTTCAATACATAATTTATATCCGTGCTTTTTTAAAGTTTTTTTTTTGCTAAGTTTCTTGAAGAAAAACACATTAAACCTCATTTTTCCAAGTTGAATAAAATAGTAGGCTTATTTCCAGAGGTGTACAAGTTAATATTTATATTTCCCAGGCATTAAGTACAAGCATGGCCATTAGATTGATGGAGACTTTAAAATCAGTGTCAAGTGCACATATTGCAAGGTTGCCAATGGAAGATTATTGCTTTGACTTTGAAGAGGATAGTTTTAGTAATGTTTAGAACAGGACACTTTTCACCAATGAGAAATGAACACCGAGGGTATTACCGAGTAGTGATTTGCTCAGCTTCGCCTGTGTACAATCAGTATCAACTCCAGGTGAAGTTGAACCTGAATATACAGTACTTAAAGCATGGGTGGGTGTTTCGGCAATAAGCAACAGTTCACCTGCAATGCAGGCTATGGGGAAATTAAACCACTTAAAGCTGTATCACTTTATATTTCATATTAACTGCTGACCAACCATGCTCCTATACACAAGATATATTAGTGTGCGAAACTGATGCTGGTGCTGCATCATATGCAGCCCCAATCTCACTGGCTTACTGGTAACATTGCCAACAACAGACAACAACTCTGCAGATTCTTGCTATTTTGCCAATGACTGTGATCTACAATTACATACCAGCTCCTCTTTGCCATAGTTGTTGGGAACAACAACCTGAGTGGCATGGGATAAGTGTCATATCTTTTCTGTCTCTCCAGCAACATAAAATACTTATAGTTTAATTTGATAAAGTAGATTTTTAATGAGAAAAGAATTTTTGATATTGAAAAACAATCAAATCTTCATATAAGTATGTAGTAATGTTTCATATCTTTAGGATTTACCAGTTCCTCCTTATTTAATCTTAAGTTATTATTACTAAGATTCTCTTTTACTGATAAATCATGCAATACAACAGCAGTTAATTTAAAATAAATAATATCAAAATTATGCATTTATTTAATTAAATACAATTAACACATAATATACAGTCCATCACCATCCATGTGGGTTTAGCAAAATTATTGACAAGTTATGCAACTCGGAGAAATGTTTGTGTAATTGTAATACTAGAAAAATATCTAATTCACAATTTTATAAGATATTTTGTACCAATAATAAGGCAAATATTTAACATCAAGCTAGAATAAGGATGTGACAAAAGCAATAAAACATTCTATAATTTCTAAAGCATTACAAATTACAATACAAAATTCCAAGAAGTCTAAAGCTGTCTCAATGTAATTGAAATGTTATCTGAAGCTATTTTACAATTTTTGATAGCTTATTCATGCTAAACTATTTTCAAATTTTTAACTAACATGAAAGTTGCTAAAACCTTACAATTTTATAATAAGTTTCGAGTTTTATAATATTGTGAACATGTTGGAATGATTTGAAAGAACAGCTTTTACTAATATATTGAAAATGTCAGTCGGGATACAAAATACATTTACAAACCACATTGCTTCTGCTAATATTGTGATGAAAGTATTATAAGCATATTTACTTAATAGTTTACTGAATCCGCATATGTTAATGTTTTTTAGAATGAAAGATTGTAGTTACAAAGAATAGCTACAGAATAGAAGAAGATAAGTAAAGTTATAACAACTTTTGAGGTATATGTTGGAGATTTCTTCGTGAAAAATCCTTCATATTGAAAATATAGTTCAATTCTGATTACTCAGAGATAATATTTATTATTAACAAAAGCTAAGTTAAAATACTTGCAGAAACTCAATTATTTACACAGAAATAGAAACATTTTAACTGTGTGTTACATCATGCCTTCTTGAGTAATTTCAGAAATATAAAAGAGTTACTTAAAATTGTATTAATTTCTAAGACTTATTATTGACCATAATATTGTTATTGCATAGCACAGAGTACAATCATCACAATATTGATTGTTGTCAGTGTGAGGTTAGAGAACCCAGAAGTAGAGCACAAACACCAGCAGGATGACGGCTCCCGCTGTCACTTTAACCAGCATTGACTTTGTGTTCAAGTATGTGGCATCCTTCTTGTATTTCTGTGACATCATCGAAAGGTTTTGTGTTTTTGTGTCTAATTCTGGAAACAAATTGTATTAGGTTATAAAAATATTTCATAATCAAGATAACATTTCAAATTATTAAAATATTCCTTTACTTTATATGTTTAAATACTACAATCCAATACTACCTCATTTTATAATTTCTTAAAATAACATCAGTCATCTGTTTGTCAATGGGAAGTCAATCCATTCAACAAACAAGTTTAATATCCCAGAGATTTAATATAGAGTGCAAAAAGGGTGTGATGACAGAAGAAGGATTAATCCGGAAAATGAAAAACTGGTGTGGTAACCCTACAAGAGTAGAATATGGATGAGAAAATCATGATCAGAAATAATAGGGAGTAAATAACCTGAGAGCACAGCGCCTCGTTGCAGCACATCATCAATGTTCTGCATCATGATGCGCTGGACATCGCCCAGTTGTCCGCCGAGCTGCGCCGCCGCGGCCGGCCGCCGCGCGCGCGCCCCGCCCTCCGCATACTGTTTGCGTGCGCGCTGCATCCACGTGTCGAACTCTATGAATGTGTACGGCCTTGTCACTGTGTTTACCTGAAAGTTACATGCACACTTATTTAAAAAAATATATATATGTCCCCACTGAGGGGCTGGGATCCTACACTAAGTTGAGTCAGTCCAAACAATATTTTATGTTCATGAAGATAGTATTTTAAAAACTAAATCAGTATTTGAGTAATATAAAAAATTACTAGGAGGCTTTAAATGTAATTTAAAAGTTCATAAAGTATATTAAATAACACATTTACTAAAAAACTTACACTTTTCCCGTATTGGTGGAAGAACTCTTGTGCTATCTCCTCTAAGTAGCTGAATGCAAGTCGTTTACTATAGTTTCTTTCACAGAGCACCAGGTAACAGATCTCATTCTCTATTAAATAACTACAACAAAATAATATTGATTATTATTGCATCACATGTTGCTTATTAAAAAAAGCTGATGAAACTTATGCATATTATTATGACTCTAATAATAATACTGTAATAAAGGAAGGAATTATATAAAGCAAAAGAAACAACTGAAAATAAAAAGCATTGTAACTCACTGAAAGAGGTAGGGCCCAGTTTCTATGGAGCAGCGAATTGGTGACTGGGGACCTAGTTTCCTAAACAGCATTTTAGCTTGATTTTGATACTCCAGTACATTGCAGCCGCTCTGCGAAACGATGACAGCAAATCATATTAAACGTAAATAAAAATAAGAAGGAAGGTGCGAGCATTGTTAAACTTGAATATACCAAGGAGATACTACATTACTTTGAGATTCATTTACGAGTGAAAATAATTATTTTATCGTATTAAATCACCGTTACCTGCTCATCTTCTTGCATTGTAGCTGCTAACGGCAGGCCGTCAACGACCCTAGCGATCATTGTCATTAAAACCATTTTGTTTTTAAATTAACGTCCCTCGATAAAATTGTAAAACTTAGTCCTTATTCACTTCGCACGACTTTTTCTTTCTCATTATTAGGAAAATAGGAAAACAAATCGTAATATTTTGTGACAGCTGCACTATTACACGTCAAAGCGATTTGACAAGACAAGTGACAACAACACGTCAGCTGAAAGGGGCCGTTTTGGTGAATCGTTCAGAAACGTGAAAATAAAAGATGAGTAACGTTCGGAACAAATGCAATGTTTCGCCATATTCGGATACAGTTATTCAAATAAGCGGTCCTACTTTACGGGTTTAATGATTGTCGGACATTATTATTTCGGAAACTAAAAACAACTTAAAATAAATCACTTTTTCCGTTAAGAAACAGGAAACAATACATAGGTATTTTGGGTGGAACAAAACTATGCCTCAGCCTTTGGACTTTAACGACCATAACTGTATTTTCATACAAACCTTGAGATAATAGTGGTCCATCATATTTTAAGCCTTATAAAAATATTAATTCTTGTAATATCCTCTCTTCTATCAAACATATTGATAAAAATGCACTGAAAAAAATTAGTCACCAGATACCGAGATTTAAAAAGCTGTCCTTAACATAAGTGATAGGAAATTACAATTTTTACTCAGCTTCGCGCCTGATACATTAAGATCATGCGTGACTCTTTAAATATATTTTCTATTATTGATTTAGATGTCACATGTTAGTTATAGTTGTAGTACATGTTTCAGTGGTTGACTTTCAATTAATTTCTGTAAGAGCTCCAAAAACTGTTTTTGCCTTAGTCAATTTTTTTTCTTTTATTCGCATGTACGTTGTTCTGTTTTTAGGCGATGAAGGATTTGTATTGAACAAGAAGGTTTTGAAAACTGAACAGTTGGAAAACTTTTTGTAGTTAAAAAATAAATATTTAATAATTACTACTTTTTGTTTCATTTATTCTTTTTAAGTTAAACTAAAAGAAGTAAAATAAAACCATTAAAGGCTGCTCTTACATTACCTGCATTTCTCTAATCTTACATTACCTGCATTTTAACTTCAAAATGTTTTAATCATTAGGCATTCTCCTGCAGCCATTTTTTGGTTATTTAACAATAGTTTGGGAATGATTAAAGGCAAAAAAAATAATGTTTAAAGTTTTTAAGTTTAAATTTAAAGTCACAATACACTGAACGTAAATTTATCACTTTACACTAACATTTTCATAATTTTCAGCAAAATTAAGAAGCGAATTATTTTAAATACAACTCATGAAGATTAAGATGCCAAAGAAAATCTTGAAGAAGTCCCATACTATATATCTATTTAGTCTTGTAACATATTTCCTTAGTCAATAATTTAAATGTACCATAAATAGATATGGTCTGCAAAGACTATCCCTTTTCAAATATTAGAATGATGTATGGAACCGATCGTGATCATTCTATCATGTAATCAGACAGAGAGGTTATTGTCTGTATATTATTTTGACAGACAATAAAAGTTTTAAAGCTGTGTCGTGAGGTGAGGTGTAAGAAAAAACGAGACGGTTGTATTTTATTGTGGATATTTTATTAACATTATCATCATGCATCAAATTTATGTGCTAACTCATTTACACTTATAACTAACTATACATAGAAAAATAACTTAACTAGTGGGCAGAAAATACAGTATTTTGTTAAATTAATCGACTAAAATTAAAATTAGCAAATCGGACTTTAATCACGTAAATCTAAGAAGCAAATATAACGCAAAACATCACCGAACATATCTCTCAGAACGACAAAGAAATTAATGTTCGCGACAATGGCGACTGGGCGACACGCTCGCCGCGCCCTCGTCGCCACGCAGACGTAAACTCTACAAACATTGTCAACGATTTAAATATAAGAAAAGAGAACATTTTTATATAAAGGACATATCAAATCACTGGACAATTGTAAACGAGCGGGAATAGAATGAAGTGTAGGCAACTTGTCTCCGCTGCCGCCGCGCCGCCGCCCCCTACTGCCTATACCGAATTCACTAACCTTCTCATTGCTTTCGCGCAAGTAATTTCTCTTTTTCCTATCTAGCGACACCAAAAACAACATTGCAAATGGGTCGTGAGGGTGTGCGCTTTTGGATTATAAATATGAAATGTATTTACAATTTTGGTGCAATCGACATAACGCCACCGCCCCGCGCCAATCGGGCGATTAGGATTCTTTAAAAATGAAATTTATTTTACTAAGACTAGGTTCGATTAAATTAATTTCATTAACGATAATTTTTCTCAAAGTGCTGTTAAAATTTACATTGAAAAATTTAAGTACATTATTAATTAGACTTTGATTTTTCAACAACATCAATTCGACTAAAATATTAAAAAAAAATTTCGAGCATCTTTTTACATGCGTGCTCACACATCCCGCGCCCCGCGCCCCGCGCCCCGCGCCACACCGGTAACTCTCGTTCACAGTTCGATCACATCGCAACTCGCCACTCGCCACGCGCACTCTACACTACTCTACCCAGTCCCGCACATTCTGAGAGCGCTTCGCCGCCATCGCCTGGTCCATTCATTATCTACTACACGTTCATTTAAAATTAGATTTATTTATATTACAATAAAATTTGTAACCTACCGAACGAAATTTCCTAGAAAGGAAAATGGAAGTTGACGGCCGCGAGGCCCGCGCTCCGGACTACTTTATAAACATTTCAATGTCTCACAAACAATTAACAATTTATATCTATCAATTTTAAGACAATCTTTGATAAAATTGATTTAAATAAAATAGAAAGTGGAAAGCGCGAGCCGCGCGTTCCCTCCGCTCCGGACAGAAAAATAAATAAGTTAAAACTATAGTTATATTTACAAAAGCATAAGAAAAAGTGCTGACAGAAAGGGCCGTTGAGAAATCCTCCTACCTAATGTAACATACGAATAAACTTCACTTTTATATGTAAATATATATATTGATAAATCACATGGAACGGGCACTGGATTCGTTCAAGAAGCCGGACATGAGATCGTCGCCTACATAGACTTTGAAATCCTCTAACGGTAAATATTTTTTAACCTGTATTTCGGTTGGATTGGTCTAATATATTACATATATAGAAAATTTTATAAAGTGTATGATTTATACGCTCGTCCGTTTGTATCCTCGGTCCCACGTCTTAGCACCCATATACTCTACACACCTCCCCAAGGCTCCACTAACCCATCTCAGTTCGTTAGCGAAGTGAGCGGCCGACTGCTCCTATCATAGCTACTATCATGAAGCCTTATGTCCTAATAAATTGATATATTTCACTTTTAAATATAAAAATATGCATATGATAACTTCGGGGAATTTCCTAGTGTTGCCCGCGGGCCGCTCACTTCACTAGCTGTCAATGGACGTTCGCTCCTGCACCCCTCGTCCCCAACCCCCAGCCGCCCGCAGCAGCCGCACGCATGGTGCACGCACTCTGCATGCTGCGGACCGCTCGCTGCATGCATCACCGAGGCGTCTATTGCTGTGAAGTCGACGTGCTGCGGCTCAACGAGCTAGTTCTATCATCTATCTAGTTAAAAGTATTATGATTCGTTAACATTGGACCACAAATCGTAATTAATTATTAATAATATTTATTCAGGTAACAAAAAATAGAGGTCTCGCGGCGACGCGACATAGTGTTGTACCGCACGCGGTCATGTTTCCGTAATTAATTAACAATTCCTGATATGCAGAGAAGTTAAGCTTGTATATGAATATCGTAAATAATGATTTATTTTGATTTTTGATATGTCGATGCGGTTGCGGTTGCGGTACCGCGAGACCCCCGACCCACGGCGTCCTATCGTACAATTAAATAAAAGAAATAAACTAGAACATGTCCTCTTAAAACAGCTCACTTATAGTAAACATCTATTCATTATTATATAACACAATTAACGCACAAAAATCCATACCTTAATTATTAATTTATCAGTTGTCTAACAAAAAGTTGGCAGTAGGTTTCAGTACACGAGTAGAATTACAACTTAATTCCACAAACAGAGAACCCTCAAATAATATCATTTAAAATTCGGTTTCAATGAGACGAAGACTGGAAATAACGAAAACAGACCTTAAGTGTGTCGGAGGCGCACTTCGCCTCGCGGATGGTACTGTATTACTTTGATTGTACTTTTGACTTTGTTGTTGCGTCTCTTTTTTACAAACACGATGAGATAACGCAAAAGAGACGCAACGAGTTAAAGATATTGGTCAAAGTGCGGCCCCGAGCTGCACCTTACAGCCGTAACAAAGTGACAGCGAGTCAGACAATAAGACAATATAAATATATATATGCAATGGTTACAAACAGTGAGGTTTTCAATAGTAACAAGGTGTATATGCAAATGGCTATAAAAGCACCAAAGAAGTCATACATATTCCATGTAACGGTACAATACGAAACTTTTATAATATAAACATTTTACGTAAATATTTCTTTAATATAAACTCTTATTTAGACTATAATATTACACTTATTGCAAATCGTAAAAACTGTATCTATTATTTGAATAAATTGTATATTTATAATATGTATTATTTTTGCGTAGTTTTGAGGTAGGAAGTTCAGATTTCGTACAGTCGATCGAGGAAGTGTCTCTCGACAATAAATATGCAATATATGTATAGAAATTTCATTACAAACATTTAAAAATTCGTTTAACATCATACAAAACTCACTCCATCCGCATATAACATCTAGCAAATTTAGTATTCCATTCTGAAATTCCCCTAAAAATAGGTAATATATAAACATTTGAGCAATCAATTTCGTCTCCTATTTTGTATAAATATTAAATTCCATAATAAAGATATTATATTAGTACGACTTGAGAATAAGATTTATCTTAAGAACAATATTACAATCGAAGCGATCGGAGAACGTAACATGCACGACGATTTGACAAATAGAAAGTTAATAAAGTACATAAGTAATTAGTGGAAAACGTAATGAAAGAGCGGAACATGACTCGACTCTAGATTAGTTACGTATGACAGAAAGTCCCGTCCACGATCCGAGATTCCCGAGGGCGCGGGAGGGCGCGAGAGTGCGCCGGAGAGCGCCGGAGGGCGCGCGCGGCCTACGCCAACGAGCAGTCGATCTCGACGATGTCCTTGGGCACGTCGACGAACTGGTA
>NW_013527359.1:199192-203175 GCF_000836215.1 Papilio polytes
GCCCCCGCCCCCGTACCCGTAGCCGTACGCCTCGCGCTCGTTCACCGCACCCACTGTAAAACAAGACAAAACCCGTCAATCTACATATACTAGATCTGATTATCAAGATTATGCATATTAGCTAATGTTGTGCAGAGTTTTGCTAATAGAGTTGCGACGGAGGCGCGCTCCGCGGGACGAACAATAGCCCAATTTAAACGCGGTGGATGAAGGCGCCTCAACATTGTGTGTTCACAAGCGTCGCTAAACAATTGTGGGACCCGTGCGACTCACAGCATTACCGCTGGGAGACGCGGACCACAATCTATATTTTTAAACTAAGCCTCGAGTATTTTGTAAACAAGATTTGGCATATTTCTGCGCACGGCCGTCGATGTTCGCTTTTCTAGTAGCGATTAGAGTAGTTATGTAATTCATGACAGGATGCTACGAGTTTTGTTTTATTCCATTCGAGAATTGACATTTTAAAAACTTCAATAGTTTTGTCATCCGATTTTGTTATGTTGATTGTACATAAATGTAGCGAATTTTAATGTACAACACGAGGTACTGTTGCTAGTTTGTGAAAGTAGATGGAACATGTTCTAGAAGATAGAAGGGACGTGTCGTAATAATTAAATGGACGTGAATCAAACGCAAGTTAAAAAATTCACCTAAGCTTTGATAAGAACTAGTAGTTGAAATAGATAAAGTCGGCTAGATTGCGTCAAGCGACGCCCGCCGCCGCTCCACCTCGCCATCTCGCCTTGACCCCAATGGCTCGGCACTCGACAGCTCGCACTCGGCTGCCCCCAGCCGCTGTCCAGTCGTTCATACGACGTTTTCCTCTATCATATGTTACATTTTTTATTAAGCCTTTAAAATTTTTGGTTCTTTATGAGACAGTTAAACTTAAATGTTCCGAACAATACGATAGAGGCCAGAAGATATCACTAACGTTAAATATGTATCATTTATTAGGACGTAGAATAACATTAGTATTATTCACGTGTTATACAATCTGTGCAGAGAAGTTTGGCTACGCACAACGTATGTATTTATAGAAACGCTGTAAACACCGCGCCATGGACGCGGCCGCCATTTTCTTTCTAATATTATCTAAGTCGCGTATTTTCGCGCGGCTTATCGGCGGTCGTTGACCCCGGCGCACGTGTGTCCGCGCCCGTGCCTGTGCCACAGTCCACAGCCGATGTCTCCGCACATGTTGTGACAAACATATACAACATTCGATATAAAACATTATTGATTCATATTATTTACTCTGTATTAGCTCGATGAGAGCCCGAGTTTGAAATTGACAGGATAAAAATTCAAGTGTAACTACGATTGATGTTATTCACTTTTGTGATATATGTAAATAACAATTGTTAATTGGGCAACATTTTCTATGAAAATATAATTAGGTACCTATATACACGTTTTATACCTGTGTACTTTTTAAAAGTATTAAAATAGCAGCCACTTATCGTTACAGGATGTTTGTGCATTATGTTAAAGATAAGATTATTATTTTGGAGAAAGGAAATACAATTTGACATTCATTTTGATACGAATATCTAGATTTACGTATACTAAATAGACGATTAAGCTGATAGTAAACAAACACGGAGGTTTAACATATCTTCTTGTTAGACACAGAGTAGTATTTCGAATCTGTGCAGTTTTCCTCGAACGTCTCCGCGGCGTGTATTTCCGCACGGCAACTAGCAACACTTGATAAAACACCAAGACCACGACGTAGTTTGTGTGCAGGAAGATTTAGACAGCTATAATTCAACAAATCAATGAATTAATTTCGATTTATCAATAACCCAATAATCGTCCAATTTTGCATAGAAATAAGAAATTAAAAAGCTTAGTTATATCATATTTAACAGTAATTCGTTACTTTTCAGTTATTTTACGTTTATACAAAGAACTTTTTTTTCGTAATGTGACAAGGGTGTACACACGGTAACTTATCATTTTAGGACATCTGTCCCGTTCAGCGGCTAGGGTCGGAAATAGGACTTTAATACCGTGTTAACCCAAATACAGTATTTACTGAGCACGGCGACCGGACGAGGCTTTTAGGGATGGTCACATTTGATTTGAATATAAGTAGAGCTCTAACCAAAATAAAAGTATACATACATTTATGTAGTACTTTGAATCAGAAATTATCAAAATTATAAGGAAGGTTAATAACGTTAAATTTTATCTTTTGCAGAATCTTACTTTATTTATTTATTGCATTTTTTATTCAAATTTTCATAGTGAACTTTTAAAAAATGAATAGCCAACTGTGATAATGTTATTTGTTAGTACATTTGAGTTGTGAGAGTATTGTATGTGTAGACGCATCGCGCATAGCGTATGTCGGAGTAACGGGCTCGGGCAGGCGAGTGTTTGCAGTGGTCGCGTCGCCTCGGATCTGTTATTTACAATTTAATGAACCGTTCCCTGAACGCGCCACATAAAATCCCTCGCGCCTGGGAAGACGCTAACAAAACAGAGTAAAAAACTTGCATTTTATGCGCCGCCGTTTCTATTTTTAACCGGCTGGACGCATCCTACTGGTTTCGCTGCTGCAATATCAAGGTTACGCGCCCGCTTGTAGTTCTAGAATGTCATCTCCACTCGGCCGCTCCTGTGCGGGGAAAACAAGCATACGTCCGACGAGGCCGTGCCAAAGTGGACCCTAATGCGTATGGATAGCGGGCATAGTTGACTGGCTCGGTTCCGGGATCGTTTTATTCCCGGATGCGAGTGTGCGAACCGCGCTTAGAAGCGCGGGGGCGGAGGCGAGGGGGTAGGCAGGACCGGTCTCGTCGCGCATCCCGCGCTCGCAATAAATGGGTTACCCCACAAACCTCTTGCGATACAAACTGGTGTGCTGTTTTACTGCCTCTAATAGCGGCCACATTGCTTCGTGTGCACTGTGCTCACACTAGCGCGCGCGTGTCATCCCACATGCATTTGTATGAATACGTTTCTGTTAGCGTATTGCATCTAACACTCTACACTGAATATGATAACTAACTTGAAGTAACCGTAACATAGTGAAATAAAAGTAAGTTAATCGTTAAAATGTTGTAGAGGACGTTGTCGTCGTTCCTAATGATATCCTCATTAGCCGCTATGTCGCCTTGTTGCTTGTTGTGTGATAGATAACATTACCGGTTGATGTTACATTATTTAAAATATTTCTACTATGATTCTGCACTGAAAATGCAACGAAGTAAAACTTGAAAACACAAGTTTAAACAATTTTTGTATAATAACTTTCTTTGTATTGTTCAGGTAATACAGGAAACGCGATAATCGCCGCTTATCTGTGACGCCGCGGTTTGCAAAATATTTTATCGCGATACGCGATGTCAGCGAGATAACTTATCGGCCAGAACATTTCCTCCAAGCAACTGAAATGTGCACAAATTATGCGAATAACAATACTTTTATCGGACGCGTGATACATTTTTTTCAAACGGAAGAGATAGCACAATCGCCGCTGCAAGTGTACACACGCCTCATATAAATAATGGAAATGTTTGTCTGTAGTTTTGCACAATTTTATGATAAGTAGCTGTAAAGATGTTTGTTTATTTATCTATAGCTGCGACCGACTCATGATACTTTGCAACAACTCTTAAATCCACATGAAAAACGTTGTTAAACTTTATGGAATATATAAAGAAATAATTGCGTACGTAACAAAAATTAGAATGTTGTTAAACCGGACGATATTAATAAATTGTGGTGGTAGATGCACCATCTCAGCTTAGTTTAGTCATTGTTCATTTTCGTAAGGGAACGTCTTGTCGCATCGTGTCGGACGAATGCATAACTATCATAGTTTAATTGTGATTTGAAAACAATGCAATTTTTATTCAGAGTCATATCCTCTCGCAGGCACAATGGATTGGCGACGTCTTCGTCCTGCACGACCGGAAGGCAGCGGACCCTGCGCCGCCTCTAGGGCTACCATCGTATTACGCCCTTAA
>NW_013527359.1:203662-210044 GCF_000836215.1 Papilio polytes
TCTTCCTTGTAAACAAAGTACTGAATCACAAGGCAATTTTGGCACAAGGTAAATTCATGAATAAATGTTTAACTTACAAACTAAATACCCATTTCTTTTCCTTGTCACTCTTAATGTAATTAAAAGCAACTCATATAATACTAATTGTTATCGAAAGACGCAAAAATATGAACTTGTTAACTTCATTTGATGTTAAAAATATTGTAATCAAAATGGCGCGTATCTCCTCAGATAAACGCGGAGAACCGGCGCTGCGTTAAGTAAGGTCAGCGCAGTTGCACCTTACGCAACGTGTACAGATAACGCCAGAGGGCGGCACATGTAACGGGCCCTTTTCAATAGTATGATGCACTTTGCCTAATTTACAAAGCTGTAATTTTTAATAATAAATTAGCTAGTTTGAACAAAGAACAGAAAGGCTGGCTTATCCTTTGCTCATGTCATTTGTATAAAAAAACATAATACAAAAGTGTATCGTGGGCGTACGCTCTACCGAATTTCGCTTCTGCGACCGGTTCCCGATTTGCGGTCCACTTTCCTTGCATAATCTTTGTAATTGTTCTCGTAATCTGAGTTGCTGTAACATTCGGTAACGTTTGCTGTACTTTTGATTTACATTTAAGACAACTGTTACGTTTTGATAAGCTTAAGTTTATTGTGATATCTTTTTTAATATCATTTTCGGTTCAGCTGGTTCAAGAGATCAGCTTTTGGGTTGAAATATCCAACCGCACTATGCTGCACGAATGTATTATAAATGTTTGTCGAATAGAAATGTTGACGTTTTACTTATTTAATCTATCATGTGTTCATCCAAAGAAAACAATGAGGATGTTTATAATTAATTTTGGCTATTCTATTTTAACAATACTCAGATTTTGTACAGTTTACAAATCTCATTGCTTTACAGATTCATCAACAAATATCTGTGAAGTAGTCCTCATTTATAAAGTCATGCGTTTATATATTTTTTTTACATAAATGTATGATAAACATTCGTATAACGTATTCTTGAAACATTAATATCAAAGATTTTAGCTCTCCGTCTCTGGAATATCCTAAGTCTGTTCGTTCCTCTTGACCTGATTGCATAATACGCCTTGATATTACTTGCTTGTTGAAATATTCCTATCAAAATACTAGATACCGACGACTGCGGTACCAATGAACGAATAACCCTGATAACTTTCAAATAAGCGGGAACATAGGTGTCCACAGACGAAGGCAGCGATAACCCGAGATAAGGCTATCGACAGCCTAAAACAATTTTTTATGCATGCGATATGGTAATAACGTGCCGGATGCATTTATCTGCGTGTTGTGCGAGGTCGCTTACTGTGCAGCTATTTGTTTAGGCCGGGGCGCGTCGGGCGGGCAACACTGGCCATTGATATTGCGCGAGGTCAGGTTCAAGCCATGCGCATGCGCTGCCCAACAAAGATGCTTGACAAGAACGTTCAAACAATTTCCCACTGTTCCTTCTACGGGACTCAACAGAGCGCCATCTTAAACGGTTGGGATATATTTCCAGGTCCAGAGGTATTTCTAAACATACAACCTGTATAACACCATAATAATAATAATTTATAATTTCCTGTGTTGCCAGTGGAATATTTCGCACTCCTGTCAATATAAGTAAAGCTGTCAAACTGACATTAGGTTGCGCACACACGTGATCTAATAACATTAAACCTATTACCGGTTCAGCCGACTTCCTCCGTACGTTCACTTTCGATTTGTACGCCTCGTTAAGTGTTGGCTCACATTCTGTGTCAAAATCTTGCAGGTACTTTGCTTCATAGTTTAGGAAATTAAATGAGTGAACATTTTTGATATAGATTTTTATAAATACTTGAGAATTGATTAAAATCAAGTATTGATTTATGTCTTTACAAGCTAATCCTGTTTGCAATCGTTTGACATACTTTATCGTTACGTAACCACTGATTCTTAAAAGTTAGTGGATTAAACTAAACGCATATGTGTCCAATCTGTAAAAAACTAACTCTTTTAATCTCGGATTCAATATACTTTATGCAATTTTTATATAATTACTTAAATATACCACTAGATAGGTACTGTAAGAAAATGGCAACACTAGCACAGTATATAAAATACTTGACATTATCAATTAGCGCGCGTAAATTGTAAGCGCGAAAGTATGTTGTTTGTCGTTTGTGTATTATCGAAAACTACTTTTATTGGCGATACGACCTCAACCTGTATTGGGACGCGGCGAAGGTGATTCGGCAATGAGTTCGTGCACCCCGGCCGCCCTCCCCCCGCCGCCCCCGACGCCCGCCGCACAGCCCGCGACCCGCGGCTTACGTAAACACATGTAACTAACCAAATGTCGCCTCTTTTTAATATGACTACGATATTTTATGAACGTCGCGCAAGGTCGAAGGCGACGCTGCGCACAGATCAACGTGTTATTAACACCGGAATGCATTCAATTAAAATTAACTCGCATATAAGAAATATAGTATCATTTTATCTACATAGAATTTGTGTATAAAACTTATTAGGTTAATAAAATTTTATCTCTTTACAATGCCAACAAAAAAAGTTTTTTAAATAAATTAATATGCACGTAGTGTTGTCCAAGAACATTCAAAAACTGTTATTAGCAAATGTCGATAGTTTTTGTTATCGTAAAATGTAAATTAAATGAAAATATACGTGAATAAAAATATGCAATAGGAAAAAGTACATTGCGATACAGTGTACTATGGCATGTAGAGGGCTCGGGGCTTGGGGCTCGGGGCCCGGGGTGGGCGATAGACGGGCGCCGGGGCGATGCGCGGCGCGGCGGGAGGGGGTGCAGCAGTTTGCGCCGCGCTGCCGCTGCGCCGCGCGTGGTCAATGACACGGCGACATTGCATCAACGCGCGAAGGTCACCCGCGCCCCCCGCCCGCCCTCTCTGCTTCCCGCCTCTTTCGCCAATACCAGCTAGGGTTATCATTATTTTTGCAAATCTCTTCTTAATCACTTGCAATACAAATTATTTCAATATATTTATATTGAATACTATTCTAATGTGTAACTATTAAATAGCTTTAAAGAAATAATAATTACAATTTATGGTAAAGTGTTTTAGTAATTATTTATATATATTTTGTTTAATTAAAATAAATTACCCTTGCAATAAAATAATTCAATTGCCGGTCTTAAACGTACTAGTTCTAAACATTTGAAATCGCTCGCAAAAAATATTTGGCAGCCCTGACTCTAATGCTTCTAGCAAATTCCTGCATTTCCTTAGCGAAGGACGCCATCTTGGATCAATCAGTCCTATGTGGCTCTTTGTGGTCTTTATCTGAGGTGATCCTTGACCGCGGTGCCATTTTTTATATTCATTTAATTTTTTCAATAATCTATTAGACGTTTCTTATTAATTGATAGACGAGAAAAATAAAATAATTATTTTAATAGCTTGTAATATTACTAGCAACATTTTTGTACTAGACATAAAATATCAAAGGCCAAAGAAAACATTTTTATACTTTAATATTGACTTATAATAAGGTAAGTGCTTGGTAAATATTGAATGGAGAAGATGTTATTTCCAATAAGCAATGTTCAGTTCTCATATAGGGCACATTAAGGACGTTACAATGACCTGACGAAATTGTTATCAAATACTGAGGATTTGAATTTAATAAAAAATATGCTATACTCAATAAAAAAAACTTGACGCCAAGAGTGGCAACACAGAGAGTAGTGAAGATGGCGGGAGGCGGATGACGCTTGCGTGCTGCGCGGGAGTTTCCACCTTCCGGTTATCTCTAACGTTTCCCGCTCAAGTACATCCGTTGTGGCCTAGATACAAGTTCAATCTAGGTTTCTACATGCATACTAATATAAACGGATAAGTAAAATTTAAAGAACTTGAGTCAAAAAGTATAAACAAATCGACAATCGCCTAGAAAGTTCTTCCTTTCGATAGTTGTCAATATTTGGAAATCATGTTTTTCACAAGCAATATAAGAGCTACCCTTGTACTCTTATGCCTAAAATTAAAAAAATATATTTATAATTGTCTATCAGTAGGTAACTAGCACACACGGTACGACTTGTGACTAAAATGTCTATTACACGTTCAATGTGATTGATTGAACTATGATAGTGATTTGTGTAAAGCCTGTGTTGTATTGGTGGGTTGAGGGTCGGCGGGCGCGGTCAAGGCCGCTGGTTTCCCGCGGCGTTGCTAAATCCGACCCTGGCTTCGCAATCAGGCCGGAACCTCGTTTTTCGCCTAATTATCGATCGATATTTTCAACAACACGTAGCACCAGTTTGTTTGTGTTGAGCTGCAGAAAAGTAGCTTGTTTTATTGAAGCTTAGGACGGTAATTGGTGGGATAACTCCGACATTTTACTAACGAAAGTTAACTTTATATATTACGGTCTACAAACTGTCTTATGGTAATATCACGTAAGAGCGTTATCATCGCTGACGGCGGTATTATCGTGGCTTGCGTAACGACCAGTAATGTCAGTCCTCACGGCCCGCCGCTACCGCCTATAGCCGATAATGGTCGATTAAAGTGGCCAGCGGTGGACGACATTAATATTATAAGGTGTCAGCTACCAGAGGTATCCAGATATATTTAACTGTCCTATTTTCCCACGGCACAGCATTGACACTAGTGCGTTTAGGGTGGGCACACACTATGCATAATGACAAAACATATTTGAAATAAAGTGCAAATGTCAGTCTAGCATATTTAGCTTCTTAATAAAAAAAATACTAAATCGTTGAACAAAACATTAAATTACAAAAAACTTAGATAGAATTGTATATGGGCACTTACAATGGCGTTTTGCCATTTTCGTCATTTACAAATTTATCTAAATAGCTAGAGGTCGAGTTACCAAGTTTTTGATAATGTTGTGTGTGGTGTGTGAGAGGGTTTAGGCCGTGTTTTGCAACATCAGTATATCGTGAATTCGTAGGTTTGTCTTGGCTGGGCCGTGCCAGCGCCCGTGCGCGCGTAAACACGTTGCGAAATGTAGCCGTTGCCGAGTCCCGAACCACTCGCGCTTTATATCGGAAGCACGGCCGAGGGATGACCCCGTTAACACGATCACGTTATTATAAATATCTGCTTGAGTAAACCGATACGTCCGGAACGACGCGGACGCTTAGACGCTCGGCAAATTTACACAATTCTCAACTTTTTGTAGGGTTTAAATATGGCAGAGTAACTAAATTGAATTTATATGTAACCAATAATGTATAATTTATCCTATATTTTTGATCGTGAGATGACATTGTGTGGCTAAAAGAGGAAACGCGAGTTGTTAGAATGGCAGAGTCGCATCCCTACAGTATGAGTTGACGCGAGCGAGCGCAGCGCGGGGAGGCGCGGGGGGCGACGCGGGGAGCAGCGCGGCGGGGCGGTGCGGGGCAGAGCTGGGCTATTTGTGCAACGCTATGTGGCCTAACACTGACCCGGTTAGGTTTCGACGCATAAACACAAGGAGAGCGGGTTTCAGCGCCATTTCCCTGTTGCGCTCTTGGTCCCTACCTTGAAAGCTTTATCTATTATTTATATAGTCAAATTCCACAGTTACGTTCATGTTTATACACGTATTGCCGTAAAAAATATTCGTTTTATTATTGTATTGTGAGATAAAGTTGAAGTTTTCTTATAAAATTGTCGGTCGGATGGTCCCACCCGAAGAGACCCTTGCAAATTAATTAGCTCGGCTCGTGTCAGGGAAGTGTGCCTATTTCGAGTGCAGGGGGCTCGGTGGTCCGTGAAGGGCGCTGTCGGTCCAGCGGCTCGGCAGCGGCGGCGGCGGCGAGCGGTTTATTTTAAAACAGGTGAGGACCATCGGGGCGCACAGGGCCGGACCCCGCCGCCCACCACGACGGCTCCGGCACCAGGTTTCCGGAGAAATAGAACGTTAGACTATCGTGTAAATTGGGTCGAGTTAATGTTTCCGCGTATTTTCCGCGCAATTCCTGACCGACGCACGACCGGGTTACTTGGCCATCGTGTACAAACACTCGTTAAACCGAGCACTAACGAGGAAGAATGTCCGACAATAAACTGTCCGCTTGTTTATTGCGGCAAGCATTCACATTTACACGCTGATTAACTAATTCTGAACAGGTTGGCATATCTTGGTACTCAATTGTGTACATTTTACTATTTTTAAATATTTTATTATTTTCGTATTTGTTAATTCGTAAAACAGACTTTATTTTTCCGAAAAATTAAACATTAGAACCGTTCAAGGATTCCAAAAAATATGCAAGTATTTCGTCGAACTATTAAGATAGATTTTGTAGGTGTGTGTAGAGTTCGCGCGATATTTCGGAAGCGTTGGGAAGATGGCGGGAGGCGGCGCGGCAACCGGGGCCGCTGTT
>NW_013527359.1:210100-210473 GCF_000836215.1 Papilio polytes
ACTTAAAAAGATTAGTAGTATATGCCATAGTAGGGACTTTTCCAATAAGAATAAGTTCTGTAATAGACTCATAAACAAGTTACAAATTAGTATTAGTCTGATAGGAAGCACGTTATGACGCAACAGACTGTTGCGTTCCCTTGTTGACTCACAGGGAGACACTTTTGCATGTGGTTTGCTGATAAAGTCACATTTGACGTGGCGGAGGTCACGTACACAATGGATTTTATAATTATGAATGAAACTGGACATACTATTTTTCTACTACATGCCATGATAACTGCGGTTGTTTGTTTTGTCGTGAGTTTTCCTCCTGAATGGTAGTTACCTATTTATTTAGTTATATTAATAGCAGTATATATCGAGTGAGGGT
>NW_013527359.1:213535-228795 GCF_000836215.1 Papilio polytes
CTTCCCAACCAACACAACACTCATTTATAGATATTAATTATAAATTGACTTAATTGAAAAGCGTTTCTTTCTATCCCTAGCGAGTTAAATGTTATTAGTAATCTGCATGATTCTGTACTTAACATAGTCATATTAAGGACATGGAAATGTTAAGATATATTTTTAAACATATGCCCCGTCGTCATCTGCGAAGCAGTTTGAAAGTTTATTGAACGCAGAATAACAAAGTGCAAATTAATTTTAGCAGTTAGCGGTGATAAAAAGATTAGCGACAAAATGTATTCGAGTGATCCGCTCAGAGTACTCCGACAAAAGTTAATTCCGTCTTCGAATTAATCGTGTTGTTTATAAAGCATTCCGTATGATCCCGCGCTTATTTTCTTGTACACATGTTGTCGGTGCACGACATAAATATTGCCGCGCGGCTGAATAATTTGTGCAGTTAATGGGGCGATTTAAAATTTCGAGAAAGAAGGCCAATTGGCTCGTATCCAGTGCAGTAAACACGCCCCCGGAAGTGGGTCCGACACCCGCGCGTTTCTCGTCGTGTCACTTGATGCACTTTATAGTGGTAGCTAATTAATGAAGTTCATCGCATATCACACAATATTAAGGAAGTCATCGTTATTTAAACGTATCAAAAAGTATTAATTAAAAAACTGGTACATTTTAATTAAGTAATTGCAATGTTGCAAGTGTTGCTATAATAACTCGCACACAAAGAAAAGTCTTTTATAATAATTGTTAACGTGTGTAAGTATTGAACGGTTCTTATCGCATTACACACATGACGTTTTCTTTAACCTCCACGTCCGATGAACTAGCGACTGCCTCTAAGCAGTTTTGACATGTTACAATGAAATTGAATTTGTATAAAATCGTGTATAACAGAGGTTTAGGCGGTTCCCATCGGCTGTTACAAATGCATGTTTTTGTGTGAGGGGCGAGGGCGGGGGCGGGGGAGAGATGTCTCGTTTTTCCCGAATTCCCCGCTCGTGAGGAGTCCGTAAGGTGACCTTCCGGGTGCGTTCGTTCACCGCGCGGTCACCTACAGACGCCCCCTTCGCGCCCCTCGCCACCCCGCATCGCCCAACCGCCTGATACATCGCTATTGTTATTCTATTTTACGAAAATATTTACACAATTCTTTTAAGTGACCTTATTTGTTTTATTTTATCAAATTGGATGACTTTAATCTTTTTATTAAAATTTTATTTGTTGATATAATAGATACGTTTTATTCGTACTCTAAAGTTCAAACACACTTCGAAAAAAAAGAATAAATTTTAATGTAATGATTAAACTCATAAGCTATTGGACCGACTTCAAAAAAAAATTGTCATTACAAAACTAAATAATGATTATAACTGAGTTACATAGGCTTTATGAATTAAATTGTTTATTTTACCAATTTAACAATTTTCGCTTCTGTAATTTTTTCTATTGATGATATTGTTTCCATCCAATGCACATAAATAAGGTAAATGCGGTAGCGGTATTAGAAAACAACAAGGATGATTAACATCGGATGTTGTAGTGCACGAGGGGAAATTCCGAATTAACGTATCACGTCAGGACCACGTAAAGGAACGAAAAACCAGACGAATGGTTTATTTAGAGTAAATTTATTACTGCAATGATCAAATTCAATTCCTAAAATACCTAAAATGTAACTTATAGCACACGACATGAATATACACATTAACAACGGGGCACACCTTTGACTAAACAATCGCACAACTGCTGTGCGATGGTCGATTGTTTCGCAGCCAATTCAACTGTGCGCGCTCTAAATCATTCTGTGGGTATGTAATAAGTGCTTACCCGGTGGCCTGGTGTGCGTGGCGACATGGTGCTGCAGCGAGGAGGCGAGCTGGTGGTGTGGGTAGAAGGGCAGGAAGGGCGCAGGGAAAGGCGCGGGTGGTGGCGGCTGCAGGCGCGCTTTCAGCTCCTCTGCCGACCCCGCACCTGACGACGATGATTCCACGTCCGATACACCGCTGTCCGCCGGAGATGGAGGTAGCGACCCTGATCAAATACAAAAACATATATTAAAAAAAATAATATGTAAAGGATGTAACTTAACTATGAAAAATCGCATCTGAAGTTAATGAGCAATTCAACTATTGAGCTTTTAAGTTCTACTTTGTTACGATCATTATTCTGCATTAATTTATAACCGCATATGTGAACTGTGTCATCCATAATACATAAAGTAATAAAAAAATCGATTTCTCAGTAAATTATTAATAGAAATGACCACCGATGTAAATAGGTCGCGCGATGGTAATTCTAACAAACAATGCCATTCCTAAAGCGCGCTACGCAGAAACGCAACCCGCATTGTATCATAGCTCGGAATTAAAAATAACGCCCCAATAAAAAAATAATTTTAATTGAAGGAGGTATCAATGTACAAAATTTATATTGTTTCTTTGTATAAATAAAACCAACCTTAAAGTATATAAAAAACTGTTGCATTGGTAAAGTGTACACGGTTACATAAATCTTCTGCCATTGTTATAAGTAACGGTCATCTGCAAGTTGCATAATAATTAGCATGCGTTCCCGAGATGCATTCCCGTGTTCCTGACCGCGGGTGCTGTGAGATCCGCCGTTAGATGAATCCTCTAGCCTCCATACACTTGCCCACAACCTGATCTTGTGGGAAACAAGCGGTCAGTGCAATTGTAATGCAAAAAGATGGCATGTTTTAAATTTACAATTATGCAGATTAATGTTTTGGGGTCGTTCAGCGCCGTGTACATTGTTGAGTTGCATTTTTTTGCATAATCAAAACATAGTTCAGCGTATTACTTGCTTCAACTTAATAATGAGATTAACTTGGTAAGGAATATTTTAAGAATCTAGGGGTAAATTTGTGTATATGCGTAATTTATACTGCTAGTTGAATATGTTTGAAGTGTACTAACGAACATTTAAAACTGCAAAAGCGGTTGTATTGTGTAATGTATGCTATAAGTAAGTTGGACAATGGACATTTAAAATAGAAGACGTCGTCAATCCTAGAGTTGTTATAATACGAGTTTGTTGCAGTGGTTGTTTATCGAAAGTTTTCTCATGTCCGGCGCGGGGCCCTTGTGATAAAAAACATTTGACGGGTAACGGTTGCGCGCATTCGATATTTAAATAATATAATGGGTTGTGGCGCTGACGACTATGAGGCAGGAAGAAAGCTGGTCATTCATACATTTCCTCGTCCATTGAGTCTATGACTGGTGGGGCCGGTGACCATTTGACCGGTGCGAGAGTAAACGCGCTGTCCACACCCCTTTGTGGCCATTGTCAACCCTTCAATGGGACAAAGGCTCTGGGAACCGGGAAGCGGCGCGGCCCTCGTGGGCCCTACGGTCAGTTTTGACCATTTAAATTGAGAATGAAATGGTGTAATTTTTTAACAATGGTCGCGGTATAATTACTATTTTAAAATGCACCCGGGTGTGCTTTTTGGAAGTCTTAAGATTGGAATATTCTTATAATGCTTGGTTAGTTTTCGGTTCATGCATTCTGTTATTATTTTAAACAATTTTTTTTTTATTACGACCGTTTTGAAATCTAAAAAAATGTACTTTTCTATCTTTTTAATACAATTATCTTTTTAAAGATACATTCGTAACGGAAGAAATCTTGTGATCTTAGGTCATATCAGTGTATTAGACGTTTTACTTTGGCTTCGTAAATAGTAACGACAAGTAGACATGCTTAGAAATTTCTTACATTAGAAGTATTCCAAGTGTGTAATTGACCTTGAGGTCAGTAAGGCAGTAACGTTACTTTCACACGACGACAGTACAGTGGCACAGAGCTTGTTGGCACTGAGAGTGTTCCTTTTCAGTAAAGTTATACTGTTTTAACAGAGTCTGCGTTCAAAAGTACTTTTGAACTGTCTACTGTTTTGCCTGACTGTGGCGTCCTCGTGTGAAAGGCATAAGTTAGTTGTCATATTGTAGGCAGTGTGGTGTATAGGTTCGCAGTCCGCAGGGCGTCTGAAGGGCGCGTCGTGTCGATTACGTCGGCAAGTGTTTTGCGGCGGCACTAAACTTCTGTTATAATTGTAATCATTTGTTTTATGACTCAAATTTTTCACACCTGTTTCGATGCGCTCCTGTTTGATATTGTTACAAACACGTGATGCGTATTGTTTAATCACAAAAGCATGTATTTGCTCTCATATTTATTGTTAACAGGTCTACGAATTAATCTAAATGGTAGACAAACCGTAAAAAACAATGAGTTAAGTGTAATATTGTTTTTACCTCGAAGAGCTATGTACCTAAATAAGTTATAGTTATTGTATCTGTATTGTTACGTACATTTGTTAAAAACCGTTATTAATTTCAATTACTTTGATACAAAGTCAAGGCTAGTAATATATTAAGTTGAATTTAAAGAAATATTAGCATATTAAAATTCCCAAGACGCTTGACCGTCGGCGCGCGGGTCCGGGGCTCAGGAACACGGAATTGGGTGGCCATTGTGCTAACCCTTTCATCTCACGTATCAAAATAATAATAAATTAAGTATAAATAATGATCGGGCGGCGGGCAAGGGGTTAGGTACCGGTCGGCGCGGAATGCGGTCCCATTAGGAAAGTGTCACAATGAAGTACAAAGCTCGGCCATCGGCCACCGGCCACTGTGCGCACCCTCCGCTATCGGCCCATCTTTATGGAGTGACCGCTGTCCATAGCCATTGTGCCAAAGCGGCGTTAGACCATAATCCATGCGAATGGAGACTCGCTTCCATTCTCTTATCTTTTTTGCATATGAATAATAATGCGGTGCGCGGAGTGGCCGTTACGACGGCGACGCGACCGCTTCATACCACGTGGATCATATTCGACTTAACTATCTCTGATTCTCTTATATCTCTCTCTTATATCTCTGCTATTACAAAGTTTATCACAATCATATAAAAGTGTTTCTGTGCCATTTTGTTTGATGAAGTATGTTATCAGCCGGCAACAATAAAATCAAGTCTGCGATTGAAGTTATGCTCTGAAGATCTTACACAATAATCGAATTATCGGCAATTCCTTAGTAAAAACTAGCATCCGAATCATGTAATTAATTTATCCCGAGTCTAGCAACAGTCTAGATAACAATTAAGTCTTTGTTTTGCGAAGAGGAAAGTGATCGAAATTTAATAATAGCGCGGCCCTCGTCAAATCAGATACAGTTTGCTACAAAAGCTCACGGCTTACGTATTTAGATGGCCCTTGAGAAGGCGCCCTTTGTTCGTCGGGGCCTTTAACATGGTAATTCTGCTTAGAGGGCCTCGTGTAATTTAGACGTGCCGCGGGTCACACCGTGGATATAACGGGTTGCCATTTTTGTGGAGTCGCGTCTTACGTCGGCCCTCAATGCCGACCGCTCAATGACTCTCGACAAATATTTGCTCGTCTCACAGCGTCTCCGTGTTGCCGTATCATTGTGATGAATAACGGCACTACATTTAAATGATTGTAATATTTCATGTGTTTAAAATGTATAAAAGTGCAAAACTCATTGCATTTTACAAGTTAAGAAATAGATTTATTTCTATAGATTGATATATCATTCTGGAAATTGATATAAAAAGTGTAACAGATTTAGTTAATCGTCGATTGCAAATTGTCGGCCGGATTGAATGCTACGGATCTACAATGGATTGCGTTTGCTCGGCCGCGCGTGACGTGACACCCAGTGACATGACAGCCGCCGGAAACCTGCGCACTACCCGCCAATAGGGCTGACACAATTTATTAAATTCACCTATGATATTTATAATAGAAAAAAGTGTTAACCATATGTCTAGACCATTTTAAACGTTTTCGGAATGCTTTATAAATTCGGAATTACCGAAATTAGACTGACACTTATTCGTTATATAAGTACATACATATATTGATATATATATTAATTTAGTCCAATTGTGATTAATAATTATTATTATACAATTTAGAAAATTTCATAAAATATAAGCGCAGTGACAACCCTAAGCGCGGAGCATGACACAGCAGAGATTAGCGCATTGTGCCGCGGCCGCAGCAAGGTGCAACGCAACCCATTTTTGCACAAAAACCCGAAAGGATTTGGGTGAAAATGTGCGTAACGCAACGTGCATAAACATCTGCCTGCGTATTGTTTGGTTAGGATTGCGTGTTTAGATGAGAGACGGACTTTGAGGAGCCGACGTGTTACGTCACGTCATTGATCACGCTGAAGCACATTGCACATTGTAAATCCCACGTATTAATTTATGCACATAATTACTCTAACGCTGCTTGGTCTGAACACGGTATGGTTTATGATCAATACAATAGTGGTTTTAGTCGTTTTTTTAAATATCTAAAGTAATATATACAGAGGAAAAATTGTATATTTCTATGTAATAAATCTTACGTTATCAGTGACATTTTACTTTTTTAATTTCGGGACGAATTCGCGGTCAACAGCTAGTATCTAAATAAAGAAGATAGTTGTTTTATTAGCCTTTTGATGCATTTAGATTGAGGGTTAATTTTTAGATGGAGGCTTATGTAACATTATTGCACAATATTAAGATAAATTTAACACATTAAGGCGAGGGGATTAACCGTCAAAGGCTAGAAAATAAATATTATTCGTTCGTAAACATCGGGGTGATTTATGGGTCTATCTATCAAACATTCAAGAAACGGACAAAGGGGTAAATTAGAACCCTTTTCGAATTATTATTAATATTTGTATAGGACAATGCGTTATGCAACTCACGGTCCACCCACGCCTGCATGAGGGTCCCTTAATTATGAAATTGCACATTTCGCGTCAAACCCAGGGATCTCAACATCTGGCTAGAAGGGGTCCGAAGTGCTTTTAAGTACTTTTCTATTATTAATTACAACTCATGCAATATGATATGTTCACGCATTTACCGTTTGCAATCCTAGAAAATGTTTGAGAATGTTTGCAAAAGTGTGATATCCGACGAGACAAGTTTATTTTCGTTTTCGTCGCCTGAAAATGTAATTAACATTTTTAAGGAAAATGTCTTCTCTTATTTAAATTATAAATAGTCTCAATATCCAATTAAGAAATCAATCAGTCCATTCAACGAGAGACAAAGCGCTTTTATTTTCGCATCATTGCTTAATATCACTTCCGAACGTTTACGCAATACGTGTTGTGTGTGTGGGTGTGTCGGTGTGCGTGAGGGTTGCGGCAAGAGTGTGCGTGAGGGGGTGCGGTGGGTGCAGGGGGCGCCGGGGGTGCCGGGGGCGGCGTGGCGGCGGTCGTGACATTGGGCGGATCAGCTGACGGCTATCGATTTCCGCGAGCTTCCTCTTTGCTCTTTATGAATATTTCATGCGGCAGCCGAAGTCGCGCGGTCTACTAGTCGCGTGACGTTATGATGAATAATGACGGGATATAAATAGATTCACTTAAAAGTAACTGAAAACAGTGCCTATACTTAGTTACATTGAAAACTTTTTCAAGTTATTTTTAAAAGTTTGATATCAAACTTTTTTAAACTTACATAAGTAATTATAACACCAATTAAGCCGACTCTGAGGTAAGAATCGTTCGAAGTTAATTCGTGCTTATTTCTGACTGTATTGATTTAACCATTATTTAACGAGAGTTGATAAGTAATTTTGGTAAAAGCCCTAACTATTTGGACCTAGAACCTGGGATAATTTAAGATAACAATAGGGTGCCTATCGGGCGACCAGTAGGGCTGGGGCGGCTGTCGCCGGTCACGATAAAAGCAATTTACTCCTTCATTGCTTTTGCTCTACCGATGTGCGAACATTCCCTCACAAATATTAAAATACATTTTTCGACAGTTATTAGCACAATAGTTTCATTGGATAGAAATTGCCATCGTTTATTGTATAAAATTATTATCAGTATAAATAATTTAAGTATTAATGTTCGTATTAAAATGCTTTAGCTATAAATTGAGGCCATTTATAAGAAGTTTCCGTCTCGTTAGTACAAATTATAAATGCTAAAAGTTCATAAAACGGTCGTTGATTTCTTAATAAATTGAAACGAATTAAACTTTTTCATGTGTCAAGTAATACATTAATTTACGTAAAACATTATTCAGCGAAGTAAAAAAAACAATAACACAAATGCGTGGTTTGGAACGGTTTATTGGCAATCAGCTTGTAAGTTGTCACTCTTTATCTTAAAAATGCAAATGGCGGCAATTGATGAGTTTTGGCGGGATTCGATGATTTTTGTAAATCGACCGGATTAAAGTTTTCAGTTCGCGGTCGGCTTTAGAGTTTGTTTTTAAAGTATAATTGTACAAAGAGATTGCAGTTCGGTTACGTATTTTAGTCGACAAAACAACAGTTTATAAAGATTTTATGATGTTGATGGATTGACCAGTCACATATTGCAGTGCAGAGTATAAGTCGTCATTAGTATGGACTCTCTAGTGATCTATTAATTATTGTTTGTGTATTAGAGTATAGAAGTTGACTGACCAGTGTTGGGCGCAGTGTAGAGGTGGTGATGCCTAGGCGCGGGCGCGGGCGCCAGCAGACCGTGCAGCAGTGCGCGACCCAGCGACCCGCGAGCACCCAGCGCCAGCGACCCCGGCTCGCCGTCCACTAACACACAAAACGACCCATTAATAAAAACATTACACACTACGTACAATACATTTAAATACTACAAATTTATTTAAATTGGCACATACAAACATTTTTTGCAATAATAATTTTTCTAGCTAACATTGATAATGAACTTAAGTTTAGTCCGATCCGACAGCAAAGTTTAGTCGAGTTGTGAAGTAGCGCGCGGTGCTTAGTTACCGACGTCAGATGGTACGACGAGTCTGACTTCAAAGGTATCCGAGGGCCACATCGCAACCTCTTGTATAACTTCAGCTACAGACTGACAGCGAGCCTGCGGGCAACGAGGTCGACGACACTGCTTGTCCCATTTGGACATTACATCGATGCTAACTTCTAGTAATAACACTGCGTTAGTTAGTTTTTGTATAAGTTCAGTTTAAATAAATCCAATAGATATTTAGGAGCGCATTTGAAAGTAAAACGGCGACGAGCGTGTAACAAGGGAATTACCGTAAGATCAATAATGTATAATCTTGATACATCCGAGCCAGACGCTTCCGTGCGCCGACCTTGGGCCGCGCTGCCTCCCCCTCCCCCGGGGGAGCCCACCAGCGCCACCTGTTGTCTCCCCCCACACTGCGCATGTTTGACGCAGGAACGGGACGGGAAACGCCCTCCCTCTCGTCTGCGAGGTCGAAATGTCTAGACGAATTGTGAACTCTTTACGGCGCGGCCACATGTGAGGGCGGCCGTCTGGCCCGCCAGCGCCCGGGCCCTGTGCTTTGCACATTCCCGGTGACAACGTGATGTGTCCCCTCACCTCCTAGCATTGCTGAGCTCACATGACCTCAGTTTGATATAGATTATGCCCTAAACTAAAAATTTGTTCTAATTACAATATATTCAGATAAGCAACTCTTTAGGTATGTAAACTTCCTGTTAATAAGTTTGTTCGCGACATATTCCTTGCAATAGAAAGGCTTGGCTTAGCGATGGGTGCGGGGAATATAAATTTAAACAAATCACTTTAATAAATGTAAGTGTTTCAGTTTAAGGAACTAATACAAAGTGGATTAGATCCTCTATCGAGCAGCTGCATGCGATCGCTGCGAGGATCTGAATTATTCAGGGGAAAGTCGGAAGGGGAGGGGAGCGACGGGGAGGTGTCGTCGCTCCGGCGCATGCTGCGGCCACGCTGCCAGCATCTCATTGTTTTTATTAGGTGACTGCGAGGGCATCGGACCCGTTTAGAAATGTGCTAGCTAATATGAATTCAGAGTGTTTTTCAGTGTGTCGACCAATTCATTCCGAAATATATTCAAAGTGTTCTTCATCAGTTTAATCGATTTCTGTTAACACATTTGTAGGTAGCTACGCTGTGTTTAAGATAAGTGATAATAATCAGTCAACGAGAATTGAATTAAATTTCTCGTTTTCGAATAACTTTGATTATTTTACGTAAATTGTTCCTAAACGTAAGCTTTTACCTGAAACACGAAAGTGTATCGAAAATTATTAGATCAAAAACGTAGCACAAAGAACCTTTTGTTCGAGGCGCGTATGTGTGAGTTATTTCGAATTTTCTCGCATGTAGAAGCTACAGTATACATGTAGTGGTGACTAGGACGTCGACTTAGACAATCAATAAGCACTAAATTCGGGTCGACTTCCTTTGAATCCTCACCGTAGCTCGCCAGGTAGACAAAGGCCGGCCCTGACGGGACCTTAACGACAACTTTACGTAATAATAGAGCGTTTTGTTGAGCCCGACATAAAAAAATAACATCAATAAAAATATCTTTTGATGTACATGATTAACTTTCCTTTGTCCCAGTATTTCATACTTGTACTAGTATATTTTTATTGTACTGGCAAAATATTAAATATGTATGATACAATACTTTGAGTTGTACGTTTTATGGCGCTACATTTTGTGATACATATTATACTTAATATTACGGCGGCATTTCCGAAGATTATAGTTTTTATAATCAAATTAATAAAGAGAACTTACACCTGACTTAACAACCTCTAAGTTCGTTCAAAGAAAGTAATAAAAACTAGCGCTATTTTTATTAGTCTTAAAGCTAATTAAAATAGTGATTTTTTACTGTAATGGTATTTGTACATATGTAACCTTAATATTGCATTAAAAGTTCCGAATTTTCAGTACCTTCAAGTAGAACTTTATTAAAGAGTAGAAAACACAATGTATTGTGCAGACGAGTTTATCGTACAAAGTGCACGTTAACCGCAGCACAGAGGGCGCTACTGTATTCATAAGGCGGACCTGAACTCCCGCGTTATTCAGCAAACTACTTTTACTTTCCTGCTTTTCTGAAATATTAACTAACTTGCATAAGCTTCGGGCGGGGGCGGACGAAATGATAGCTCGGGGGTTGGGGTGCAGGGTGGAGGTGGTAGGTGAATGCACGCTCACAACTTTTACTACCAATATCCTCGGTGCAGTATTATTTTAGCTAGAATGGCGTGCTGCTCGAGGGGCAACGCTCTGAGTTTTTTTATTTCTCCTTCGTATTACTAAACGTCTGACCCGATGGGGGCTAGATAACAATAACGAAATACTCTATGTTGTTTCACCGATTTGAAATATAAATATGATTAAACGAAAATTCTTTCCATGTTTAATTTGTACGAAACATGTATTAATTCAATACTGTGTCAATCCCTGGCCCCTAAACAGACTGACAGATTGCTAATCATCGAGGAAGTATTTTGTTGTTATTCAAGAATCCAAATGAATAATAACTAGTCTGTACTGTTTGTCCTGTTTGCATAAAACCTGTTTATTCCATATTTTTGCGAAGGAAGTCGATCTTCATTTGTTTTATTGAGAAAATTAACTCACTTTTAACTCTCAACACATCAAAGGAACCTTATCTCTGCTGTGACTTTAGCAAGCGATAATGATTTTAGTAATGTTTTATTTTAAACCGAGCACAAAGAGATGTCATCGAATGAGAGTAAATGTCTGCGACAGGATATAATTAAGCTCGGACGCAGGAAGTCGAGTTTTAAGATGTTACGATTCAAATCTCTTGATATTACAATTTGCAAAGCGAATATTTAATTATTAAGACGATCAGGTAATTGCATTAATAATAAAATCCCTTGGTTTGGCTTTTATGGTATAAACATTTAACAAAACTATTATACTATTAGTTAGAATGTTTCGTGTTTTGATGTAACAAGAACTAACAGCAACGGTATTGCGTAGTTTTTTGTGGTTTGAAGTTCGTTAACTCTAAATTCGTCAGCAATAGAACTTGATTTTAGAGGCTGTAGGTATGTCTATAGTAAAAAAGCAAATGAATGTCGATAGTTCTGTTCGGAGCGACACATAAGGCACGGCTAATGGAGGAAGTATCGAGCGACTCTAAGCCGATATACATATATTATTAATAAAAAGCGCGGGTCACGTCTGCTTGCGTCATCGCGATCAGATAGTTTTGTTTGATTCAAATATTAAGAGGCTCGCGAGTGAGCATAACTATTATTAGGTTGTCACTCCAAACATAATCCCATTAATTAAGCGGATACTATTGAACATTTTTAAAGGTATGAAAATATAAGATATAGAAAGTAATTTAGTAGAACGAGTTATATGGAATCGTGTGTAGGAAAAAGCCCAATCCTCGTGCGTTGAGCGCTTCCCGTGCGCCGCTCTTGAGGAAAACCGCAGCGTATTTCGTTATCTTATTGTTACAGCCAATAACAAAACAAGATTATTTATAGGTCTACATGATTAATCCTATGTTTATCCCATGTTTTCACTCGCCGCGCTCATTGTTAATTCATAATATGATATAAGGTAAGCTAAGAAAGTTATGGTTGCGTCGTCATTGGACAACTATCTGAATACCAGTCCTAATTTACAAACAATTTCAATATGAAGAGATTGTCGGAAGGAGAAATAAGACGCGGGAGACAATGTCGGTACATTCCGACATTGTTTTGTGACCGTCATAGGGCGATAGTTACATAAATTTGGATAAAACGAATTAGTGTCGTCGACGATGACGCGTGCCCTCTCGTCTCCGGACGTTTTAAGTATGACAATTTGTTCGTCTGACCGTATATCTTTTATTTTAGGATGCCTCGATTTTCACTTTTCTGGCATTTTCTCAATCGCGAAAATAACATCGGTCCAAATGATATAAAAGTGTTTTATCGGTTTTTAAGCGGTTACAGCGCATTCCGCTCGCCGAAGGCAGGAAGATACCGCGACGCCATTTTCGTCGGACCGGTTCGCGCTCGGACAAATTAAAAGGACATCGACTGTCGATTGAATCGATACTCTGCAATGATGGAATTAAGTATTATTTCACAATGATACGTCCTAAGCGTCGGTTTCGGGAAATCGAGCGGAGATTTGTGACGTCAGAACACATCCGGGAAGCGATAGCTATTTCAAAACGCACGACCGCGGAGCGAGATCCCTTCTGCCGAGGAAATCGTTCGGTGCAAAGGTTCTGTTTATAATAGTTCATCCAGCGTTCATCATGTTGTTATTGCTGCATTAAAAGACTATTTATTAGTGAATTGAATAGAAATGAATTAATTTGTTTTTGGCCTTAAGAATAGTTATATTAGCAATACAAATTATGAATCATGTTTTTATTTGTGATGCCGCAAAAAATCTGCAATAACTACACGTACAACTAATGTGTTATTAATTTGAAATACATCGATGAGATTGAATTGGGAAGGCAAAATAACAGACTGTTTTGCGATAGGACCTTGGTGTCCCTATTAGGCGGCCGGTCACGCACCACGCGCGGCGCCTGCGCAACATACCAAATTGTTTGCTATCATAGACATTAATTTTAACAGCTTTTCCACGAAAACCCATAGTTATACATGGAATAAGTAACCTCTAGGGTTACAATTTGCTAAATAAAGTTTGTCATCATTGAACAGAGCGATCCGTAAATGTCACATACAATATTATTTTAATTATATAAAACAAGTTGACAAATGTCTGTAACTACAATTTAGAGTCCGCCACAACAAAATTAAATATATTTTATCATCTGTGTAGCGATCAAAATTGAACGCGAAAACCTTCACAGATAAAATATAAACTGTTAAATGTACACAGATTAAAATATTAGAGTGTCAGTGACGCGTGGCGATTGTCATTTGTCGGTGACGGCCAGATCGCGGTGTCTTCTATCGATTTTACCACAACCTACTGAGTCACACGACACAGAATTATCTATCACACTTCCGTGATAGTAATTTTTTTATTCACGGCGTATTTAACTTGAGATATTACTGAAGAAATGCCAAATCAGATTTCTATTATAATATCTATTTAATTTTACAGATAAATTGTAAGAGTTCCAAGTAATATTAGCTAAAACTATTTATAATAGCAACAAAAATATCACATTTGTTAGGCAGCGTATCAAAGATGGCGTCGGAAAAGCGCGGGCACTTTCCCCGTGCGCGGGAAACCAAAGAAAGTCGTCGGCAGCGCGGCGGAGTGGCGCGCTTCGAAATGGAAACCGCTGCGATTATGTTGATAATATTTATCTAGCGGACTTTAATAACCGCTCTGCCTTGCTTCACTTGATATTTAATATTCCTTAGTAGATTTAATCGATAATTATAATTTGAGGTTAAATTTATTCGTATGTTTGAAAATGAAGCAGTGATTAGTACTGAAAAATCTTTAATTTATACTTATTTATAGTTTGTCTTAAATGGCTGATTGTTCATAATAAAGTTTGTAACGTTATGTTTGTTAATGCAAATTTCATTTGTGGTTATGAGACGTTTTGTAATGACTCATGCGTAACTTACAGAATTCTGTAAATCCGTTTTTGTGGATAAGAAAGTTTCTATACTACGTCACAGGATGTATTTCTAATCTAATTATATTTAAAAAGATAATCGGTACAATATTGTTATACATCTATGTAAAGTAAATAAAATTGCAATAATATGTATTAAGTTATTATAAAATCCGTGTAGTTCACGCAACGTTAAAACGATGCAAATAGGTTGGTACTGTTGTGTGTTGCGCCTGCGCCGGCGCAACTGGGTCACGCGGCTTGAAGGGCAAGATGCGACTCGCGGCGCCCACTCACTTCACGTTCGTACCGCGAGCTTTGTCCGATACCACGCTTTGATGCAATAACAAACGATGTTATACAATTGTATACCTTATAACAATATAGGCAAAGTTTATATCAGCTCGACAAGTTCGTACGTTTTCTTTTACTACGTCCGGGTTGAGGTTATATTTTTGCACGTTGTGTAAACTTTTGATGTTGTGTTTGAATTATATATGTTTCGATTTATAATGTAGACGATAAATCTTTAAAACATCGGGATTTTAGGAACACTGATTTATCACATTTATTATGTAGCTTTTAATTAAATACGTTGCAAATTATTGCAAAAAATGTAGATGATGGCAACATCCACTGTCACTGTCAATCACACCCGGAAAACCCAAGTTTTTTTTTAATGATTATCATGGTATAATCTATGTCGTCATCTTATTGTCTATTAGTCATGGCCCAAAAGCATGGACGGTTGCAATACATTAGGACGGTCACCTTGCGGAGCGGTTGCCTACGTGCAGCCTCGACGGCCGCTAACACAGACCACGGCCGACCGACTTGTAAACAACTTGTACATGTTTTTGACCGACTTC
>NW_013527359.1:228962-234756 GCF_000836215.1 Papilio polytes
TTTGTTTTTGTCTATCTATAAAGGCTACAAAAACGTCTGCATTATAAACAGGATGTTTGCGGTATACAGTTTTTGTCAAACACTTTTTAAATAAAGTGTTGATATTTGAATTATTTTTATTACAAGACACAGATAGCATTGCAGACTTGCACGTTGTGAATCATGCGATCAGATTTCAAAAGGTCTATGGCCAGATATGAACTTTATAAATGATTTTTTATATCCTATTACATGTTTATGACGGCGCTGAACTTTGAACAGTGTTTGATAACTATGTTAAAACCTGTGTATAAATTAAGCGACATCTTTAGCTTCAATTTGTAGTGTTGTTTTACCGCTTCTGTTTTGCTTATTTATTATTTTAACTTTAGTTAATAATGCGATTAGAGAGCATGCTCAGTACATTATAAAAATCGATTTGTAACCGTCACTGAACGATACAATCTGCGGAGTGGAACAACCTTATAGCAAATATTACCTTCGCAGAGGAATTTGACCCCGGAAACTCGCCTCAAAATATTTATTATTTAATTAATTCTATACCGTACCATTAGGAGGAAGGACGGCTTTACTTGACTCCAGTTAATAATAAAAAGTAAATTATTAAATGACTAGGCATTACGCTGCCATGGTTACTAAATAATCTTTTCTTTAGATACGTTATTCAAAACATTTGTCACAATTTTATCATTATAATGACTAACTTTAGCTCCCGATTTCGTTCACGCAGTATTAAGATAAGACACATAATAAAAAAAATAGAAATGACAAATTTTCATATTCTTATTCGGGATTCGATTACAAAGCATACGTTAAATAACCCTGCATTTAGTTCCCGCAACTGTCGGTGTTTAATACGAAAGCGATAAGATGCTTTGATAAGCTATCAGGATTACGCACCAGCTCGTAGTAACAAGAAACCGGGGCAAGGACTCGTGTACACATATTTGTTTATTATTGTCAAATTCCGTGCACGTGTATGTTGCAACAAACATACTAATTTAATTCTTATGTGGCCTGATTTGTGTGAGGCAATTCTGGAATTCCGATGTAAATGGAATTTATTATCTTTTTGATAATACTTTTGCATTCATAAATAAGTACTCGATTTTATTTGTTTCGTAATGTATGAGGTGAGTTTACTACGAGAGAGTATGATAACTAAATAGAAGTAACTAAAGTTCAGACGGTAAACTAATATTGTAAATGCGAAAGTTTAAATGGATGAATGGATGTTTGCTTTCCGTGCGGACGGAATCTTATATATTAGTTTTATATCTTTGATGCAAGGATTGAAAAATTATCAAGTTTTTGTATAGAACATTGCAAAACTAATTCCCAGTAAATCTTAACAACAGATAATATAATACTGTGACCTTATTTTGTAAATAAATTAAATTACTGTATTTCCGGAGAATAAACCGGAAAATTGTGAAACTAGTCATCGAAATCGAGTTGCATGCGGTTTAGGGCTGTTACAACAATGCAAATTAACCATGATTTTGTACAGACAATTAATGTTAAGATTTATATGGAGTAAGCGTAAACACTAATCATATAATGTTAATGAATTGCCATAAAAATTGTTACATATTATCATCAATAAAACATACAAGAGGGTTTACCCGTATTATTGCTTTTGTGGTTCTGTATATTTATAATTCACACGTAGACAAAATAATACTTAATTAAAAAACTGATATTAAATAATTTATTTTTATTATCAAGATGCAATTTGTAAATAAAGCGTAATAACTGGCAACCCTGTTATGTCATGTCACGGCGGCGCGGCGGCCATGTTTGGCGCAGCGCGAAAGTGAGATTTGACGTTGGCGAGCGATGCACCGCGCGCCTTGACCCGGTTGCACCGGCCCCAGACCCCCCTACCTCCCCTCTACACAGCCTAGGCATTAGATTATATAGACGCGTGCGTTATCTATACCGCCCATGTTACTATTACACCCGGAGCCGTTAGAACTGTGAATAGTAAACCGTTTTATAACCTTTTGTTGAGTTCCAACATATTTTCAATGTAGCCATCGAACTATATTATCTATTACTCTTATAGTTATTTGGTTCTTTTGGTTTTTGTTGTTAACTACTGAATTTTATAACTGTTGTAAGCCGGAAACGTTAACCAATGCCTCACCGCGTTGTGGGCGGCAGTATTGGAGGTTACATTTGACAACATACCAAATAAGACATTTCCTACATTATATTGTCTTTGTATTTATGGCTTACGGTGAAAGCTTAATTTTTTCACTTCATATTTAGTAATAATTTATTTATGATCGATTTCTATTTCGTTAAGGTAGACATTGACTAGCCTGATATTAGTTTTATAGGTAAAGTTAATATATCTTAAAATAATTAGCACGGACGACACATAAAGAAAAGATATTCGCGTAAGTTAGCTATCAATTTGGCGTGTGAACGTTAAAGGCAGTATTTTCCTGTTTGCCGCTGAGGCTTGCGCAACCTCCGCCGCACAATACTCCTCGCTACACACAAACTTACTAGCAAACTGGTTTGTTGTCAAATATCAATATCGATTACATCTTGACACGCCTATGTAAAAATAAAACAGTTTTGTACATTACTTTAAAGTTTATGTTGAACTATCAGTAAAGATGAGAACCTTCTAGAAAAAGAATATTTAGAAAAAAGTCTAAGTAAAACAATTTGCAAATTCAAGTTTGCATGCGTACAATTCAAAGAAGCTATAAACAATCGGCAGTATTGGGAAGCAGTTGGTACTGAGATTAAGCGGTTCTGAGAACGGCAGTTGCTTGCGCAGGCGCCGAGATGATCAACAAGCCGCGCCGGGGGAAGTCGCCGGGATGTTTGCGGTGTTTGTTTGTTTGCGCGCGCGCAATGCGCCGGCAGCGCGCGGCATCCGGCGCGGCCGCGGAATCTGTCCGTCCGGTTCGCGCTTCGACAGTTTTTTTCTCGCAACGACATTGACACAAATATTTCGTAACATTACGCTCGCCGCGCGTATTTAATGTTGCCGTTGCCCGCTGTGAATATTAAGTTATCTTTGCACTATACACGTATTTCCCACAGCTTTTGGTTTTGAACTCGCTTGTAGTTCTCGAAATAAATCGAATTTTAAGAGGTTGTGATGCCGAATGTTTTGTTATCTACATATTTGTATTATTTAAACGTAGTATTACATTAATTACGAGGTCGCGGAACGTTTATTTTTGATGATATGCCGCCGGATATTACAATATCGTCTCGAGATATTTGTACAGGAAATTGACTTGTTAGTTGATATTCTTTTATTCGAATTATATTTTATATAGCGTGGAAAATTCCGTAGCGTGTTTTTTTAAAAAAAGATGTTTAGCTAAAAACCTACAATCGTATTTAACAAACTTGGTACTGTAAAACATGCTACAAAGCAATAAGTATTTTATCATAGACATAATCACGTATGGTGTTTTTGGACACATTTTCCTGTGCAATTTCACATCATCCTGCTCAGACCAGACATAGGAAATGGCTCACGTAAATTCCTCTCGCTACATTGTCTCCGAACTGAAGAACAATGATGTCCGCTGTCAGTCGGTATGCATGAATAGACTAGACAACCTCCATGGGAGAATTACAATGACTAAACATACGTTCATATTTTTATAAGCGAAAAACAGGAATCAAAGACCTACTTGAAGAAACAACAGAAGGTGCGATCGTGGCAAATGATTTTCACACGTATGCAGTTTTTATAAGAGCTATGCTGAGTGCTGGTGAATTTAGTGAGGTTTACAACACAGTGGGCGGTGTGTGTGGTGCGCTGTGCACACTGTTGCCCAACATCCGAGTGGCGTAAAGAGCTCCGAAGCCTCGTGCCCGCCGGCCACCGATGTTACAAAATCTTGCCTTAACAACTATCGTTCTGTTATCAACCATAACTATGGTAAGCTATTGATTCTACATGAAACTATTTCTTTATCTTGCTACTGACAGCGTGCGCTCTTTGTCTAATATTGCCGACTCATAATTAGCACCCGAGCTGTTTTAAAATAAATAAAAATAGAGGTTGCGTTGAGAAATAACGAGAAAAAATGTTACGTTGACAAAAATTTGTACTTAACCGCATACATAAGAACTTTTTAATTCCGAAAAGCGCCAGTAGGGTTTACTGTTTGTATATAAACGTTTCAGGATCGACCTTCGGGCGATTGACTTTCAGAATAAGAAAGACATCTCCAATCTTATTAAACGAGCGGTAACTTTAATCACGCACGCATTATTACCTAATACTTAACATACCAACTTTCAAGATTTTATTACTGTTAATAAAACATTAATTTAATTGTACTTGTGAATCTTTCAAAGAGACACGTAAAAGGTTGACATATATATTCCATTCCCCATTTAAAATAGTGTTCTTAGCTTATGATTGACACTTAGTTGTAAAATAGATAAAATATCACATATATCTCACAAATAAATACGTTATGTTTCGTTTTCGTAAGAGTTATAAGGTACATTGTTAATAGTTTGTTGTTTTCTCCCGGGACCTATGTCTGGCCCCGCGGAGTTCCATTATTTAGGTTGTTTGTCTATCGTCTGGCCTAGAACCTTCTGGAAACTTCGATCGACTTAATATTTACATAGGAAAAAACTTTACTAATTGAATATTTAGTTAGGCCTAGTTCAGTCTAGGGATAGTTTTGGTTAGTTCCGAACAAAGGAAACTACGAACCTAACTAGGACAGACAGAAATAGAGACTACGTTCTTTTTCTATTATAAAAGGATATTCTCCAATAATCAAACGAAGAGCACATATGTTGTTAATAAAAAACAAAATGCATGAAGTCTAGTAAAATGTTGCCGACAACTCCTGTTATGTAAATTCGATTGAGGAAAATTGACGAGAGGCAAAACAGAACGCACACATATAAAGGTTTAATTATTTTTGTTTATAGCGACTACTTGCGCAATTAGTGTTGTGTGTGTGTGTGTGTAGGTGGCCGGAAGCTCGCAGAGTGATGACATCACACAAACCATCACCTCCCGTCTGGCATGACGCATGCGTCGCCTAGACGGACCTACTGATAATATTCTTCAGTTTTATTGACGAATCCATTACTATTCAATCCGCTTGGATCTAGATTTTATTGTATGCATATTACCTTTTATGTGAATTTAATTTGTAAAGTGGAAACCAACAATGGCCGGTGTAAACATCGACAGACATGCAGTTTTTTATTGCGAGGGTTTGCAAATGTTTAAATGTTTTCTAAAGTAACAATGTTTTAACGACAAAATAAAATTCTTGGATTTCGCAAATAAAAAACATCTGCAGGGCGGACAATGGCGGAGGTACCGTTGCGTAATAAGGAACGCGACCATAAATCTCAAAATTAAAAAACTGTTGAGTGCGATGCAAAAAAATTGCGAAAAAATGTCTCCGCAAAAAAGGACTGTTTTACAGTTAGAGCCTGATTTTAATGTGGTGGGTGGAGCGCTACCGGTGGCAGGTAGTGTTTTTTCAATGTTTAAAAATTGGGTTAAGTTTTTTTGGAGACATATGAACTGCGCGGCGCAAGGTGAGCGGCGTTCGGTTACGGAAACCCGCGCCTTTTTACGTTTACCGTATGACCCTATTAACTATTTTTTGCTGAGAAAACATAATCGCTTCACATGTTTTGAAGTGGTCGGAACGAGCGGTAATAAGTGGTTTCTTTAAGGAGCGTATTCTAATTTTGATAAGCGCAGAACGCACGGAACATGTTCTTGGGTTTTTTACGATAACCTAAGTATGTTAAGAGTGGTATAAAT
>NW_013527359.1:234978-240622 GCF_000836215.1 Papilio polytes
GTAAAGAGCATTGCACGAATAAATACATAACAGATAAGATTTAAGTAGCCGTTTTGTGATATCTGCGCTGGGGCTGCTCGCCGCGCCGCGCCGTGGATCCGCCGTCGGATAAATATCGAACCTCATTTTAAAAATAGTTAAAAATGTAAGGAAGTTGTAAAAACGTTTACGCATAGATTACCGACGGCGGCGGCCCGTAGTTCTCCTTTATTTATTTTGGAAATACTAAAAGCGGATGCGCCAACGCCGTTCGAATACTGAAATTGCATTAAAAAAGGATAAAATTGATCCTGAATATATTTTACTATCGCCATCCCTGTCCCGCATGCTAACGAGCAGTCGCGAGAGAGGGAGCCATATTTCCAGGAAGCCGTTCAAAAAAAGAACAACCCTTCCTTACCCTTTTACATTCTATTGTTTACAATGAGCCAAAAAGTCGTATCTTATATTTAGGACGATCAAAAGTTTTGACCTAATCGCGTGGCTGTTAAAGTTCGTATTGAAACGACGCGATGAATTATTTATGTCGACATCGACACGTGATGTAAATTAATACATTTTTTTTCTTTTTCAAATGGTCGAACAATCCGAACGTCTGAACAGGTAGTTGTGGATTATTTGGTTGTTTGTCTACGGACAGCGGACAGCGGACGCGATGGGGACGAGGCGCGGACGAGGCGAGGACGAAGCGGGCAATACACTTGCGTCCAGCCGGCAGCACCCGCCGCCCGCTGCCGAGCTGCGAACGCTTTTGGACATAATATATGCAAATATTTCGAAGAACAACGACCTTTGTCGGCGATCTCCGGTTTTTAGAAGTTTCTTCAATGTCTTTTAGAAGCGATTTTGTAATACATTATCTGTACCGCAGACAGAAATGTCGAATACAATTCTATTACAAATGTCTGATAAGAAAAAATAAACTAATGTTATACAGACATTTCTTAGATTGTGTAGACTTTGGTTTATACTTACAATAATCTCTACTGCAAGTTACGACATCAGAATAAATTAATAAAGTGCATCCATCCATCATGACGGCATTGTTTCCGCGGCCATCCGGCGTCCGATCACGCACTATTCGAGATTTTTTACGCACCTTTCACTTCCGACCTGCGCGGGCGCAGGGCAGGTATCATCGCGCATTTCTCCGGGAAGGGATGCTACATTGTTAGGCAGCTGCACGCACAGATAATATTTCCTATATCCTTTCTCTGAGTATGGGAATGTAGGTCGATGTGTGACGGCTCTACCGAGTGTGAAAATAAAACTGACAGCCGGTGAGGTGAAGACAAAACGATATGACAAAAATCTTGATGACAGCTTGTATGAATCGTGATTTTGCGAGTTTTAAGAGGAGCTCTACGTGCTCCATGTCTATGTATAAAAAGTTAGTGACCGTATATTCTTACTATTATTATGGATTACGATATTAATCGCCCTGTCATTTAAATTGTGTTAAAAATATTGGGAAAGATTAACTGGGGAAAGTAAAGATAATCATAATATAAACTCTCATAATTTAAATAAATTCCGGAATAATTTTTAATGTCGTAAAGAAACCGGGTCATACGCGAGGATTGATATTGCTTTCATTCCCGTTTCCAGAGATCTCAGTTCCACAGAGTTATAAATACAAATTGACATAGAACTGTCACACAGACAGCGCGTCTCTCTTCGTCATCTGCACGTTTATACAAGAAAATAAATTGAGCGACTTATCGTTTTGTTTATATAATACATCACGCTTTAATGATCGGACTGATATAGATGTACTGATTTTTAAATAATTAATTTAATTCGCTAGAAATGCCGTTTATTATAACCGCGAAATTGGAACGAAATTAACGCAAAACATGACATGTTTCAATGAACAAACTAGGACATATTTTTATTATAAAATATTTTTGATTGCTAACTCTATTAACACAAGTGCAAATATAAGCATAATACTCCACGGAAAATATAGCTTGATAAAAACATAAACAATATACGACAGATAGCTTTCATTACATCTTACTTTGTTAAAGAAAGTTATGTAAGTAATTTTATCGTTATAGAATATCCTCGACATTCTTACGGTGAACAACATTATGCAACCTACAAATATCTGAAGAAATTTAATTGAAAATCAACTCTCAGTAGGCTCCGAACCCCCTATTCGGAGTATATCGCTATCACATTTCATGTTTAACATGAAGCCGTCTACTTTTGCAACACCTAATAATTTATGTTATAAAGGTCAACAACTTGTTTAAAATGTACATAGCATTTGTTACGTGTACATACGATAGTTTTAATAAAACATCGGCTAAACAAGGCAAAGGAATCAGCATACAATGACGATTTTATTGCGATTATAAAATTAGTGCGATACTAAACGCTGTGTCATTTGGATTCGCGGTAGTGCGGGTTCGATGCCCTGTTCCTTTCCCAGTATGGATGCAGAGTTGACGGATTGTACCGGATTGTTTTGGATTACGTATGCTTTTATTGATTAGCGACATGTTTTTATATTTTAAAATAGGACAAACGTTACAAATCGTTATTTTTTAAGTACAGTTATATTTGCTATTGTTTATCTGTTTTGATATTGTAATCGGGAATGTAATATTTTACAATGTCTGTAGTCTACAGTCTTTTAAAATTATTTATCTGTGATATCAATAACTAATGTGGGATAATCCGCAATGGATCTCAAGAAATACGGTAATTCCGTAAATCAAAGTTCACATAAACCAAACTCGATGTTTAGGTCAATCTGATCGCACGTGGTTGTAAAATAGAAACTTAAACACATGGAAAACAAGCGTAGATCAAAACAATAACAAATCTAGATAATTACGCAAACCACGAGGTTCAATATTTTCACCATAGATTCAATAAACATCAAATAGCCTTACATTGTAGCGTGTCTGTAATTAATTAGCACCGATAGTATTGCAATATTTATCACTAGATGGCACCACTGGCAATATCGGGGGAATTCCGGTTTAATAATAAACTCTCCTTCCTCATACATTTTATATCGTTTTGAGTGGACGCATAAACTCGTAATGCGTTTGTTAAATGTATAAATGTATTTATCGTCTATATGTTACTTCAATATGTTATTCATATTTCCTAGATTTAAGTTAAATAGATGTATATTATATATCAATTATAGTACATGCGTGTTTATAATAAATATGTCATGGTGTGACAAAGTTTTAAGTACATCTTTTTAACCTTTTACTATCCTACTTTAAGGTTAAATCTGCGAATATATAATAACCTCAAAAACGTTACATGTTCTAAAATCTTTTGTTGTAATTTTAAGGTTATGTATGAGATTTATATATGAAAAATGCGTATATAGCAACTTGCGCCATTTGCTGAGCCTTCGCATATAATTTTCCGGGCTGTGTCGATGTCGACGAACCTTATCCGTGTTAACGCGTTGCTAAATGCTGGTTTGTGCGGAAATTAATTCGCAACGAGCGCACGTGTGTGTATGTTCTTGTTTACCAAGAAATTGGTAAATGATAAATAAGCAATTAACAAAATTAATATAAGGTAATACAAGGAAATGTAATATTAATTCTTGGGAACATAACTAATTAAGAAATCTATTTAATTATAACTACAACGCATAAAACTTATAAATAATTTGTACAATAATTGCAAGAAATGTTAGAAATGTTTTCAAATCACACTAAACATTTTGTCAAATAACCAATGTTCACTACATTCGTCGTTTCAAATTACCCCTATTGCAGTCATAAGGAGGAGAAATATTAAAAAAGTCATTCAAACATATTTTTCACTTGGAACGACGGGATAAAGACTTCTAAATTTAAGTGCCAAATGCTATATTATTATAACTTGTAATAGATATATGTAAAATACGTAATATATAAAAATTGAATCATATACAGCTTTGTGGTTGGGTAAAACTTAATTTTTGAGTCAACTAAATGATTTAGTAAACCTAAAGCGTGAGTTAACCTACCAATCATGTTAGGCTGGTCTGGTTGAGATGTTTTCATTTCTGTAGCTGTACTAAAGTGTTATCAATTTGAAATGTTTATACAGATAAAAGAAAGTTGTCAATCTTGAAACTCCATTAATCTTTACCTACGTGTTAGCTACTGATAAGATGTGAAACGTTTTAAAAACAAACAGAAGTGTATTGTATTTACCTTAATGAGTAGGTTGTTCATAACCTAAAATATTGTTTCTATCTCTTTAGAATTGACTCCATTTATAACTTATATGTTTAATATAAGCCGACATTTACTATAAAATGTTATAAACATAACGATATAATGGTATATAATATTAACAAAATATAAGTAAAACAAATCATTCACAATAGAATTGTTCTATCAGAGAATTAAGATGGTGTTGAAAACGTTATGAAGAATGTCAATAGTTAACTAATTATTATTTTTGTCAAGTTAACAATACTTGTTATATTAAATGCGTAGTTATTTCTAAACGCTAATGTTAACGTTGATTGGATAACGTCACTGGGCTTAAATGTTTATTATAAATAGCATAAATTTATGTTTAAGAGAGATGTACTACGCCAAATAGAAGTCTGTAATCTATTTACCCCTATTACGCCTATTACGGGTGTAAGTTTTTTATACCATAAAGTGGCAAACGAACAAACGGCCAACGACAAACTGGCGAAGCGACCCCTGCCCAGACATCCGCAACAGCGGATGCGTTACCCTTATTCGACGGAGGAGGAGACGCACATAAAAAGAATATTTCCCTTTCCTAAGCGTCTCCAGCGCCGTCAAATCCACGTTTCTTTCCCATCCTTTTCTTATAAGAAAAAGGTAATTTAATAATGTAATATAAATTATAGTGAAAATTTGGCAAAAGGAAATGATTTGGAAGTTACTATAAGTGATGACGGGCAACGTGCCGTGTGCTGGCATTCTTCACAAACAATAGCTTATTGTATGTCAGTCTGTATGTTTACTACTAAAATATATTTGTTTACGTCAATTCATTTATTAATAATACGAGAGTGAATATTTTTTAATGACTGAAGTTTGGCAAGTGATGTCAAATTATTGTTGTTTAAAAAGATACTACCTAACAAAATTATTATGCAATTCCTATAATTTTTTAACGTGGAAACATCTAATTCCAAATTTAACATGGGTGTATTAAATAACGTTTTGGAGAAATAAAAACTGTTAACGTATTCAACGACATATAAGTACCGGTTTTAAACAAAAAGCTAAAAAACCGACCTGAAAATAAATATTGGAATGTTTGACCGAATAAAGACCTCTTAAACTAAAATTAAAATACTACAAAAGCAGTTACGTCGCTGTAACTGTAACGTAGTCCGTAGCGCCGTGTAGCCCTCTCTACGGTCGTAGCCGGCCGCCCTTAAAGCTAACTAAACAACACAAATATACTGAGCTTTTGAACACACTACGCATACTTATAGTGTAATAAATATAACAAGACAGTAAGCTTAACAACAAACAAATTAACGACAAAGAATCAGTTTTCAGTAGTAAACTGCTTTCAGTACGATGTAGTAATGAATGAAAAAAAGCAACATGCACACAATGACTACAGGACATGTTAACCTTTAGGTTCTTTGATGTTGCAAAGTTTGATATAGAAGGGAAGC
>NW_013527359.1:241425-260257 GCF_000836215.1 Papilio polytes
GTGTGGCGCGCACACAGCACCAGTCGGGCACGCACACACAGCCCCCGCCCGCCGCATGTGTGCGCGGAGCTTTTTCTACTTTCATCCGTAAGCTTTCCTCGATTTCCCGCCTGGCTCGACAGGTTTTCACTAGACGAGTCCATTAATTGAAAATTTCAGGTCCGCCCCCGCTTCGTTACTGCGTTATTGTTCGATCGTCGATTGAGTTTGGAGGAAAATTTAATGTTGTAACTTCTCCGTCGATTTATTTGCGCGAACGGAATGTTTATGTGCCCGCAAATATTGCTTTAAATTGGTTCTTCAATGACCCAGTTATCGAGTCGTATATTTCTTGAGGTTTTACATAATGTTATTTAGGGGAAGACATTAGAAATATAATTATTATAGACGGGTCCTAATGTGATGAACATGGTGGCAAATTGCGACGCACAATAATATGAACCTAACAACATTTAGTTAGTTAGTACAAGAGCATCACAAACCGGAACGTTATAACAATCAACTCGAACGCTTTGCGTAACACATCGCGTAAACAAATTGTATGTGTTTTTTTTATCTAACGCTCGGGGCATTGACCGACTTTACAAATAAAGTTGCGCGTGCGCAGCGGCCACGTGACACAGTGACTCGGCCAGCGTACGCTGGGCCGCGCCCCCGCCCCCCGGCGGTGCGGCGCGGGCGCTCGCGCGGTTCTCGCACACTGGTCGCGTACGATAGGGATGCCTCGAATGTAGGATCAATGTCATACGTTAATTTGGCCTATGAAGATAAATAGGCGCCGGCCGAGGCTGCGCACATCATCACACTTCGCATTACGATAGTTTATACAAATATTATGGTTTAATTTAAACAAGAAATGCTAATTTACATTTGTAAAACCTAACTTCCGTAAATGTCACTGTGGTACAATCCATTTGACCAGACTTGTCTAGACAATATGTTTTAATGTAAAGCATAGAAATATTTTCGTCGTCTTTTGTAATGTTCCAGAAAGATAGAAGAGGTATCTCCTTCCAATCTTTGGAAGAAAACGGAACGGAAATTAAACATAATCAAGAATTCCTCGCCGCCATATTTATAATTATAAAGCACAGATAAGTTATTTTTAGAGATTAAACGATTACATTATACCACGCCGCGGTTGCAATGGGGTAGGTATTTCCTCCTAAATATGCTTGCCGTTGTGACTTAAACTTGTTTTTTTTATAGACAAGATAATTATTTCGTTCTGCCATCAATTTATATCATGATTATCTAAATGAATTCATACATAATTTAATGACTTGCAGTTTAATTGAATCTTTTAATGATTAAATTTAAAATTTCCTAGATAATGTTAGTGAAAACCGGAAATACTTTATAACTCCGATTGATTACAAAATTGTGAAAAAAGAAGTAATAATGATGACAGTTTTAGTTATTTCATTCAAACAAGCTATCGCCCGCAGGTATCTGTGGAATTTAAAAAAAAAAACGAAAGTAAGTAGCCTATGTGTTCTTCCAGACTATCCTCTACATGTATGCCAAATTTCATTGAGATCCGTTCAGCAGTTTAGGCTACAAACTCTAACAAACATCCATCCATCTAAACTTTCACATTTATAATATTAGTATGAATAGTAGGATTTTTCGTATATTTCGATTTGATTTTTTTCCGGTATCTTGCGTCAATAGGTCTGTTCTATTATCATTAGATAATAGACATAACTTGTTTTTAAGCAAGTCAAATGGAAACATTTAGCAGGCTGGTTGTTGATGGAAAGTTATCTAATAAGGTCAGGGTGTATCTTAAACTTCAGTATTGTAAAAACAAAGGATTTTTTCTCTATGATCAACTAAAAAAAACGACTACTATTACTAAAAATGCGAAAGTGTAGATAGATGGATGTATGTTAGTGTTTGAAGCCTAAACCGAAGAAGATCTCGATGAAATTTGACATCGATATTGAAAGATCACATAGGCTACTTTTGTTGTTCTTTAATTCCACGGACAGAGTCGCGGGCAAAAGCTATTAACTAGATAAATAAAAAATCAAGTAAAGCGGAATTTAAAATAAAAAAAATAGCCAAGTTCGAAGAAGCTGATCGATCCAGAATTTAGATCATCAATCTCTTGTGATGTGAGCGAGATAGCATTATAAAATAACTGTAAGTGGAAGCGAGAAAAGTGCAAGTGAGAAGCGAGCGACCAGAGGACGAGTTACGGAAAGGGACCATATTTGTAGTGTAATTTTAAAGTTGTTTTCTAAAATAATAATATTAAATAAATACGTGAAATCTCTTTTAGTTTCATAAAAATATAGTAATGAGTTCAATTTTTTAAAACGTCAAGGTTTTAATAACTAATTTAATAAAAATTCTAATTAGAAATTCTCGGCTTTGCTAGTTTTAAATAATTGTATTTTAATTGTCTTTGATTAGTTAGACGTATTAATTTCTGTCTGTTTTTACACTGAGTTTTCATTAATTATAGTAGGTCACCATTGGAACTAATTTTGAACGAGTCCGCACAAATAATATAATTGCGATTTAGGGCGTGCTTCTTGAAGTGAAAGACTTTAATTTAGGTTTTAGATTAGTTGTAGACCTATAACTGTGTTTTGTTTTTTAGTTAAATAGTAACACTAAAAAAGACACACTTCTTTAGGAATTTCCTCTGAATTATTCTTCTCTAAGATTAAAGCAACATATTTTTGAACAAAGCTTTTTTATTATTAAAAAAACTCTTACTTTTACGACTGTCTGTGGACTATATATTTCATCGCTATTTAATTTAGGGGTTGACTAAATTGGAAAAAAGTAACAATCGAGGAAAGGACAAAAACTACAAGCCAATCGCAGCAAAAAGCGAGATTGCTATGGTAACGGTAATTGTTATCCAATAGCAAAGGCCTTCGTTGTCATTTGGGCATTTGAATTTTGACATTTCCAAAAGAAAGTTTCACGGAATGTTACAAAAAAATAAAATTCTTATGATTTGTTAAATAGATTATGTGTCTAATAATGGCGTGGCCGTATGAGTGTATAAAATATATTCTTGTCATAGAAAGAATAAATAAAAGTAGCAATGAAGTACCAAGTGGCAACATTTCCGAACTGATAGCGCGATACGAGTGCAGTCGTTGTACTGGCTCAAGGCTGCGGTGACGCTGCGCGCGCGCCGCACACACACACACTGCACCGCACACACGCGCACAGTAATTGGCATCGATTAGCACAGGAAGGCTGGTCGTGTATAGTCGTTTTTTCCCCATCTTATAAATAGCTCACATCTATCCGGTCAAGAGAACGCTTGTTGGATTAGGTTATGTTTTACTCAGTTATAACTTTATAGCAAGCAAGCTGGCTTTACTTCTGTATACGTACACGTTCTTAATGTACCGTTATTGCATAAGAACACGCAGCATTTATTAATATGTACTCGTAATTCGTTTTGCAATCGTGTTGGTGTGTTATAAAAAATTGACTATGGTTGTTATGCCAGGTTAACGCACACTGAAATAATTTCCCATGCGATGCTTTAGTCAAATGCATCGGGTGTTTGTAGCAAATATTATCTTACTGGAATTATTTTTTTATTGGATTCTAACGGTTGGGATATGCCTATCGTCGATGATAGCTGTCTCCGCTTCCTTTCACAATCTTGTCTTCATATTTTCTATTTAAAATAGACCGAGGCATGTTATGATTTACGTTTTCCTATTTGTACAGTTTAGTTGGCAAATTTAATCAGTAAGACAATCCTGAAATCCAATTCAAATTGTATTTTTTTTACTAAACTACAATGTGTTACACAGTTGCAATTTTTTAATATTATCGATATATTATTGTGCAATATAGTTTAACTACCTGACCGATACAAAGGTTATCTGACAATTGTTTACATTAACAAAAATGCATCGGAAAGTTACGATTTATTTTCACTTGAAGCGTTTATAAAGTCATCAACATTTTGAATAGAGATAAGTGATTGTAGTCGAATTTTACAGAGAGAGACTTAAGCATTTCTTGTACAAGCAACAAACTTTATATTGCGAACACGTCGCTCGCGGCCTTGCACACGAGTGTGTGATAAAATGTTGAAGATTAACGCAGATTAAAAATGCAATGTGAACTAAAACAAAGGAAAACATAAATTGCTGTACAAATATTGGAAAGTGTTTGTCGAATGCCGTAGGCGCAGCAAATACTCAACAATAGCAACAAGAGTCAATATCCTTAAAACAAAACGCTATTTATCGATGTTTTCCAGACAATGTCAATTTCATATGAAAATAACTGTTACTAAAGGAACAGTTTTACTTAACACAAGATAAATAATAAAAATGTTTCAATATTTCTATTAAATGACATTCTGCGATTACAGAATCAAATGAACCTTCATTTTTTTTTTAAATGTTCTTTCATTTCCTGGACCTAGATAGGTTTTATTAAAAGCTATGTTATGATACGGTAGTTATATTGTTGAAATGATTATAATACTTCACAACAGTACACTCGTAGTGACGTATAAAATGCGACATCTCCAAGTGCGCAAGCGCAAGAAGTGCGCGCTGGAATTTTCACTTGCGGGAAAAATATCGATAGTGAAAACCGTAAACAAACGCAACACACGCTCTTGTGAGATGTACCGTCAGCATGAGTAATACAATAAATTCTAATTAAAAAAACTTATTAGAATCATTCAGACACAAAACAGATTAAGCGAAAATTATAATAATTATAGATAAATTAAGACCTATAATAATCTAATTAGAATTTATATTAAAGAAAATATAGTAATAACATAAATAATAAATATAAGAACCATTTTGTTATATATTTCACTTTGATCTAACAAAATAAATTAAACAGTAAATAGACCATAAAAGACAGGATTCGGAATTGTCGTGAATTAAATTATGTATTTTAAAGTAATAAAAAAATACATGACATGAAAGTAATTTTCTTGCTAACGTTACCAACAACGGGTAGCGTTCGAGTTTTTCTCCCCTACGTCGTCCGTCAGCGAAATTGAAAGTGGAAACTGGCTGCGGGCAATTATGACATTGTTGTCGGGAGAAAAAGTCGAGCGTGCGAACACTGGGGAAACTGCAGCACTGCCAATCCACCACGATTAGTAATTGTATCGATATATAGTTCTTATTTATTGACTTATCACTGCTACAAATGACACCAAGACCGGACAATAGCAACCTCGGTAAATCCTGAACTGCGCTAACACTCACATTGGCATGGTATTTAAAGTTACAAATATTTATTACGATGAGAACGTCTAAGTGTCACATATTTGATTATTAACATAATTGATGGCCTGTTTTCCAGCTACTTTTAACCATTCGTTAGTGTTTTGGGTTCCATAACTTCGAAATGCGATTCCGAACTACGTGATCTGAGTTTTACTCCTTTGAATTTGAGTTCAAAATAACATTAATGAATAACATGGTAATGGTAGAATAAATGGAAACTTCAGCAACTCAGCATTAGTGCAACAACTATTGGGTGGTTATTAACTTTAAAGTTTTTCTTTACGTCCAGTTTTTCACTCATTTAACTGTTTTATTTGATTATTTTTAAAATAGTACTGATGATATTGCTAAAATCAATATGGTTATAAATTTAGGCCACATATTGTACGCTTTGATACAAGATGACTGTTTCGTCTCATTGGCCGAGTTATATTGCGATGTACTCGTTTGGAACGAGTCACATTATTTAGCGACTTCATTTTACCTAATAAAGAACATACGAGACATGTATGGATGTTGTATGATATCACGTTGTTATTGAATACAATGTTTGTAAATATGTATTTCGTTTATATATTTATCAAAGCTGTCCTTAATGAGTTAACAATCCCTTAGATCACTAATTAAATTTAAAAAGGATCTTAGAGACTTAATTCACGTATTTTTGAGTACATACCTAGGGCTTTAGTAAGCAGTAGATAGAGTGATCTATCTAGAATCTAGGTTTGTTAGCGAATTGAGAACGCAACGTCTGCCTTCCAATAAAATAAAAGATTATGTAATTGTGTTACTGAAGAGTACCGACTAGCGTTACAAAATAGTTTAAGTAGAATTTAACGTAGGACTAGAAACTAGACTAGAATCTAGTGTTATAATATAAATTGTTGACTGACTTCTTTAATTAATACAGAAATAACTCCAGGCGGAGTTTCGATGAATTTTTCAAGAAATTAGAACAAAAGAACCTATTAAATAGATATGTCTCATGTTTCTGTTTGTGTTGAGTTAGAAAGCATATTTATTTTTTTATTAGGTCACAGATTGTGTAAGAAAATAGGGTACCGCTTGGTAATTTGGAATCCAAAATATCTAATATTAAAAATTATCTAAGTTACATTTATTGGAATGTAGTGATATCAACGACTGGTTATTGTGATTCTTAACAAAAAATTTATAACAATACGAGTAAGACATATTTGCTGTTCCCGGAACGCAAAATGATACCATATAACTAAGAAATCATCTCAAAAAGGGTAAAAACCTGTAAGATAATTCAGGTTTTTATTAACAAAGAATAGTAAGATGTTTTATAATAATATTTCGTAATTATGTAAATATATTGTAAATATACAGCTATCTTATATTAAATTCACAAACAAAATAATTCGATTTGAAATTCATCTAGTCGGTGTTAGATTAAACGTCACGAATACAGAACCCACCAAATTTTGTGAATAAATAATATAGGCTAGAGAATTGGGGATGTTCCCGCGGGCGGCGGCGGAGCGGGCGGCGTGGCCTCGCGCAAGGACGACGTCTAGACTACCCTAGGCCTGGATCCTTGCTACTTAATTACTATTAAAACCTTTGTTCCTTTGTAGCGTCAGTGCTACGCCCCACTGCCACCAGCCCTCCACTATATTAGCATTGAATACCTAATTCATTCACAGTAACACTACATTGGGAATTTTAATTTTATTTTTGTAAAATTTTACCTACATCATTAAACGATTGACGTCATAGTTTATTATACGGAATGTAACATTTTATTAAACACAAAATAAACCACTTTTCCTTAAAAATAGTTCATAAGTATTTATTGGTGCCAAACAACAAAAGTTTCCTAAACAAATTAATAACTACAATCTGTTCCATTTGTAATTACTGTCTTGACATGTTCTTGAATTGTTTATTAACTATGTAAGTTTCTTTGCGATATATTTTAAACAAAAAAGAAAAACTGAAGCTTACATTAAATAAGACTTTTTGTTTTGTTTCAAGTCTTTGAAGAGCTAAAATGTTACGATTGTTCTGTCTTGGCTCAAACATTTTGTTAGGAACTTTCTTACATAGTTAAAAATAGCCGCATGTTTAGAGGATGTTTTACATGAATGAGGAATAACTGTTGTGTAAGAGGTCTGCGTACGGAATTGTTACAGAACAAACAGGCCTCTGAAGTAAAACTATGTTAAACAATGGAAATGCGAAAATATTTGCTCATTATAAAATAGTTGTTGTTACTTAGGCCGGGCTAATTGGGCCATGTTCGACGCTCATTACTTGACTTGTACTCGAAAGGAAAATGGGCCGGCGTAATGATGTAACTAACACGCATCTAATTATACCTATTATTTCTTTCTTAAAGCTTTATTTTATATATTTGTTCACTGTAACATTTACTACTTATTTTTTAAAGACTTGAGAATGTAAAGTTTAGTATCAAAAGAAACTCGTCTTTAGATAATGTTCGCGAAACGTGTCGCGGAGGCACCTGTTAGATAACTTTCCCGCTGCATTGAGAGTTAATTATAAAATGCTGGTATAGGACGGAGCAATGCGGAGTGCGGGGCAATGGGCACACGAGCGCGAAAGGGAAACAGGCCGGCGATGGCTCGCAGAAACTGTTTCAAGTTTACTGGCGCAAATCTAGCCGCATGCGACACATGAGATGTGCATAACAACACTGGTCTTATGATAGAACTTTACATGTAACTTTTTGTTTGTTTGATCAATAATAGATTTGTTTAGTCACTTTTAAACCGGATTTTTTATTAGACATTTTGCGCAGAGCGATTTTTACCTACTTTAAAACGGAACGACATTAACATCTTGTTTTTGATCAATTTACTAGAAAAAAGACTTAGGATGTCACATGTTTATAACCTTTGTATATCTTAAGATGTATCTGATTGCAATAACGCGATGTGTAGCCTACAATGTCAAGTTTCCCTGCCGGCCGGCGGCGGCGGGCCGTGCAGAATGCACTTTCTTCCTACACTCACACACACGCAATACAGCGTGTCTATACACGCACACTAGCCCAGCTTCTTGCCGGCAAACGAAAGTCTGTGAATGATTATTGTGCGATCTTTATTACTTCATAATTTGTTTACTTTTTTTACGTTTGACAGATTAAAAGTACTCCAATGTTATCAACTAACTGATAAGGTGATTTTATACTTACCTTTTATGAGTGGGAGATGTGTGTATAATTGGAACTTACCTGAAAAAAGACATATTTAATGATTAACATATACAATTATAAGCTATTAACACACGTTGTATCATACTAATAAATATATAATTTATGTGTACATATATGTATGGATAGGTATTTCTTGTAGTCAGTATGCATTAATATGACGTATTAAACATACTTGAAATCGTATCAAATACTAACATAATCAAAGGCGAATCGAATTTACATGTAATGTACATAGTTTTATGTGTGCATTGCATTTGATTAACATTATATCACGTAGAGCGGGCAAACTGACGTGTTTACATGCCGCATTACATCGAATACGTGTGTACAGATTATCCATACTAATATAATAAAGCCTAAACACACACTACTTCGTGGCGTAGGATGTCAGTAATCACAGCATATTTATGAATAATTCTTTTTTCAATTAAAAGCTCTACATCTACGATACGCTTTAGGCTACATATTTTTACGCTATTAAATTTGGAGGATAAATAATTGGACAAAATCTTTATGAGGGAAACGGACCATAAACTACAAGATGTCAACATTAGGGAAGCAAGGTTATTATGATAACTGTAATTGAGAATTTAAAAATTGTTTCCAATAATTTTGATAATTCCATGTGGATGAAGCCACACAGGAACAGCTAGTATAAAATAGGTCTTGTAAAATATTGCTACGTATAAAGGTAACCTGAAAATAGGACAAACGTTTAGGCACGAATTCACTAGTTATTTTAGAGATGTGTCTAGACTTTTTGGTCCAGAAATTTTCCAGACCTGAGCCGCATTTTAAATTCTAGTTATATAAAATTTAAGTACATATCTTTATTTTAACAGACGCTGACATAAATTGGCAAATGGACTAAATTAACGCTTATAAGATAAGGATAAGTAAAGAATTTTTTATTATAGAAATGTTAAACTTGGTGACGCAATAAAAAGTACGTTTCAAAACATGTGCATAGATAAAAAATAAGTTTCAAACTGTCAAGGGAGCAAATTCGATGACAGTTTCCCGTGACTTGACGCGGGCTCTCAAACCGTTGTCAAAGTTGTGGCGGGAAAAAAGGATCTCTCAACAACAACCACGAATAGTTCAGTTTGAAAGTGGCATTGATTTATTGTGTTGACTGATTGCAAGATATTCTGCGAGAAAGAATTTAACTAAAATCATTTGTAGGAATAATTATATGTTTTTATCAGTGAAATATTTCAGAGGAACAAATTATAACTCTACAATTTTAAAAATTAAATTTAACCTCTAACCTAAGCGTCATCGCACCTTAGACTCTACTCGACTCTCCTGGTTTTATCTATTGTTATCTAAAATTTTATCATCCTACTAAGTAGTTAATTGAACTCACGAAAAGATATGATTAGCAACAATTAAGGATCTAGTTTGGTTGCGTGTTTTGGCGAATATTTGGAAATCACCACAGCGTACGTCTGAAGCGAGTAAACAGGAAGCTGTAAAGGTCTATACGGCGGAAGCTGCCTGCCCTTTGTTCGCGCACAAAGAATCCAATCAACCATGCACTTTGTATTTGAAATCAGGTCTTATAATACTAACTATGCAAACAGTTATAATTTGATAAAGTATACTAACATAATTATTCTGCACCCCTATGGTAAATTTATCTATGTAACATTTTATGTTGTGTTCTAGATCGTTCTGGAAACCTAAGCCAATTACTATTTCTGGGGTCATTGACACACACCTCTTCCAACGTGAGTTTAACAAAGCCCACATCGAAAAATAGCGCACGAGACGACTGGAAACCTAATAAACGTACTGGTAAGAGCTGTATATAATTAGCCTATATAGGTACATAGGCCCGCAAACCAGAGCCGGGCCGCGAGCGTCATCTCAATTATTCATTAGTCGTTCACACGAAACTGAAATTGTTATTACAGGCTCCCAGCGCGTCGGGAGCGGGTTATAGCTCGCTACATTTATTGAAACAAAGCGATGGTAACTTCAGATTGACGATACAAAGTACTCGTACATTCTAATCTTATTTTTTTTAATATTATGAAACGTGAAAGGTTAGACGAATGCATGTTTGATAAAGTTTGTATCCTAAACTGCTGATAGGATGTCGATGAAATTTGGCATAGATGTAGAGGATAGTCTGGAAGAAGACATAGGCTACTTAAATTTGTTTTTTTAGTCGCGGGCGATAGCTAAGATGTTAATAAAAATTTGAGGTCTTATTATATAAAAGATAAATCATACTTTAGCAACTCTGCTACATACCTAGTTTTTCTAGTCCATGTGTTTTTGTGAGAGCTTACGTAACTATTGAAGTACTTCAGTCGTTCGTTCATAACAAGGTTAGACTAGGTCGGAATTTAATTGCCAAGCAAATAACATTGTGATCAAAATCATTGTCTCCTTTTATAATTTCAAAGGGCACTGATTTATTAGACCATCGAATTTAATTATATCCCTAGACTTCGGTGGCCTGATTACATTTTATATTAATTAGTGTTCATTAGTATCCAGATTTTAGTCTAATAGGATTCGACGCTAATGTCGGAATGTTTTAACGATTTGGTATCGACGAGATTGGTTTTATCCGCTTTAATTATTTGAGATATTATAAGTGTTTGAATTCTTTGAAACCGAAATCGAGCAGCGTATTCTGTGAAAGATAAAAATAATATCTGTTGTTGAGGCTTTCAACTGACTTTTTGATAAGAAAAGTTTTTATTCCCGTTCAACTTGTATCAAGTTTTCTCAACCGTTATTGGTCTAAAACACTAGTGAGACCTTTGTAAGGGATTTAGATAGAACATAGGATCCAATTAGACAAGAGAGCTTGAGCAAAGGTAACGTATGAAAGCGCTGCGCCGGTGTGCGGTGGACAAAGTAACGCACACGCGTGTCTATGTGGCGTGTCGGGGTGAGGGTGGCGCACACAGGGATGATTTTCGGCGCGGTGGTGTTCTGTGGGTGCGGAGGGTGAACGGCCTACCCTTCGACCTTCAGACTGGGGGGCGGGCGCCGGGCGGCTGTCTCGGAAACACCCCCGCCGTAATCACACAGGGCGGTCGGCGGTCGGGTTGTGTGGGAAAATTTGTCAAGTGCTGGGAACTAGGGATGTACGTAATATTGGATGCGGTATATACTGAATATATACGTTCATATCTCAGTACGTAGTTATAAATTACAGGCAATAAATCTGTTTATTAAACGGGAGTCTAATAATGATTCCACTCGGTATTAATGACAAAAAGCTGATCATATCTTATTATTTTTAACATGAAATTGACCAAACTAGAAACAAAAATATAATTGTTAAGGCTGCAATTTAAGGTTGTACTTAAGTTTATGGACATGTTTTACTAAATATCATTAACGTATCGAAAAGAAAATTTCTTCAACTCCATTCTTAAAACTTTTAGCATTTGTCGCATCTCTACATAACATTACAAATGACAATAAGTACAGATGCTTGTGTAGATCTAAACGCGGGTTCCGCGGAAATGTTCCGCAATATGTTGTGATCTGCGCGGAGAGGGGGTCGGCAGGCTGGGGCTTGAGTCTGCCCTCTAGCGGATGGGACGCTAAATGATGCGTGAACATGAAAATGTTCTCAATAGTAAAGAAGTAAGGTGTATTAGATTGTGGACATTATATTAAGGTAAAGATTATAAAATACGCGAAAAAAGAACCACTTTTTTCATCTATTTTTTTCTTCTTTCAGTTATTTTTGCTTGTAAATTTAATGCAAATGTATATTTCATATAATGTAATGTTATTTTCAAGTTAGTTACTATGACTGTGGATATATAAAACACTAAGCACAGAAACCACAGCCTCTAGGGCAACCTAAAAACATATTTAAGTTATAAGAGATTTAAGCACAAGTTTAAGGTCTATTTGCACTTAGCTCCTGCTTACACATAATTAGTACGGTAAATGTTGTATAAACTAGTTGTGGGTTCAACTCATTTTACTTGTAATTGTTTAATGTTAAATAAAATAAATATTTAAAACGCAAAAGTTTACATGAATGTCTGTAAGAAAGTATCTCCTAAACATCTGGAAATCGATGAAATTTTTCATAGATGTAAAGCATAGTCTGGAAACTTGTTGTTATTGATTCAACACGGACGATGCCGCGGGCGAGAGCTAGTAAATTATAAAGCTAATGATAAATTAGAATAGTATTATGAAACAGTTCAATGAATTTACCAGACGCTGATATTACACTGAAAATTATATTCCAAGTCTTGAATAATTCAAACTTCAATATTCACAACAGTTAATTCAAGCGAAAACCAATTTATCGGAGGCTGAATTTCAGAGAGACCTAAATAAGGCCGTGTCTGCGATTCAGACACAGGCGTAAGTTATGTAACATTGGCTAGGTACTCACTACGTATATACATTTGTACAAGATAAGGAGAGAATGGGAGTTTGTATTACCAAGGTAATTCCCAAATGTGAGGTTAGGTCGTTAACAATATCTATATTAAATATAAAATTTTATAAATAAATCTATATTCATACAAAATTGATAATCACACTATCATAGTAATTATTATAAATGCGAAAATATAAATGTGTGTTTGTTTAAACGTATCGCCAAACAGCTTAGAGAATCTCCGTGAAATTTAGCACAGATAGAATAAATTCTAAAAGAATATGAAAGCTACTTACTAAGTTTTTTAAATTTCGCGCGGACGAAGTCACGAGTAAAATGTTCATCTAAAATACATATTTGCGTAGTTTCATTAAAATTATGCACAATGAGAATTGGCTAACGTAAAAAAGAAATAGATTTTTGATAGAATTAGAATTTAAACTTAATATTGAATAATTGTCCTACCACAAGTAACAATTTACTGTCATATCAAGTATCCAGTCTTCTAATTATGTGTTAATTTGAAATTGAACGAATCCTAAAGTGTTGACGTGTGTGGATACAAGAGCCGTGTACATTATGTACACTCAAACATTTACATAAATTATTATTCTCAACTAATTCGTCCTGACCGCTCAAGGACAAACCTAGCGATCGTTGGGAGACCTGGAAGGTCCTAAAACAATTCTCACTCGAAATTCAACTTTATACCCTTGAGGTGAAAGTCGATTTCACCCTGGCATTCGTAATGCTTGATATGTTTTTATTATGGTAACGATTCAGCTTTGAAAGGGAAATTTATACCTGCATCGACAAGTAAAGGAAAATACGACCTCAACCAGGGGGATAGCGTTGAATTTGCAACGTTCGTATCAAACGAGAGGGAAGATAGGAGCGATTATGTGCGTTAGAGAAAGTAAGAACGATCTTAGTCCGTGACCTATCCTACTGACGAATGTCGAGTCCCCGGAACACCGCATTTTAACAAGTCGTCTAGACGAGCGCGCGTGTGTGCGTGCGGCACGCGCGTGTGTGCGGATAGCCCGGCGCGCTTGTGAGCGTGTGTCCGTGAGTAAAAGCTCTGTGTGCACACCACGCCTGTGTGTGCTATAACGTATTCCCGTGGCGTTCGGTAAAGTTTTCACTTTTAGTCAAAGGCTAGACGCTTTTGCGTGTTTGACGGGTTTCAGCTTCGACTTTACACTGGCCTTTGTTAGTTCTAGCTTTCAGACGCTTCAAAATTTATACTTGTTGATTGTATGACGGGTTCTGCGGAGTTTTGACAAAGGCCTGTCAGAGAATAAAGACAAAAGATTTAGTTTCTGTATTAATTAAAGGACGATTATGTAATAGGAAATGAATGAATACGAATTACACGATTTTTATGAGACTTTAGGAAGGGTATCTTTTCGTTACAGCTCGTAAATATTTTGATAGCCACTGTTAAGACAATAAGTCCTCTAGTTGCTACATTTATTGTTTAAGGATATTTGAATGTCCTTTAGTCTGTCTCCACTGTTTTAGTTTAAATCAAGAGGTTTTATGTAAAATAATGTGTACACGTAATACAGATACGCAAATATTGCCTAATCCTACACTAAAAATAAATTAATCAAGCGTGCGCAATGTTTGGCTTATAAATAATTCTATCATTTTGTTGTTACAAGATAATGAACGACCTACATAGCGGGGAGGCCTCCAGACATCTGAAAAAATAACTTTATAAAAATACAATCCATATTCCGCGCGGTGGCGGCTCTGCCCCTGCGCCCTGCGCCCTGGGCTCTAGGCTCACTCTGAGAACTGTCGCTTGTCGCGTCTGCTTAACTATGCCTAGGACTCGTTTCTTATACTAACATAATAATATAAATGTAAGAATAATAGCAGGCAATCTGTAATTCAACATGTATAAACATTGTGTGTTATAACTATTCCATTGTAAGTTAAGATAATAATGTAAACAGCACTCCAAATGTACTTTATATATCGATTTTTCTGTCATATTTGCGATAAAGAAAGGAATATATCAAAATCACAGTAAAGCGTGAAATTCTCTTTAAATTCCAAATAAAAATTAATAAAACTCATTTGGCTTTTCGTCGAAGCCCGATAAAACCCACGCGGGTAGTCGAGTATGTTAAATTATCGAAGTTTCGAGAGAGCAGGGTTCTATGCACCCGCCCTTGGGGAGGGTTCGTTGCACTCCGGGCAGCCCGGCAGCCGCACCCGGTCGGGACGTCCGCTGCCGCGACACTGCCCGTCAAACCTCTATTCAATAACTTTGACTCTTACATTTTCACATTCGTCTATGGTTTGTGTTACTTGAAAAACTTGAATTAAAAATATGCAATGAAAGATAACGACGGAGTTTGATTTTTTACACACCTGTAGATATGATTAAACATTTTGTTGCTAAATATCCAGATGCTCCATTGAGATTTAACGTCGCCAACTAATGTTAATAATGACACCAAAAATATAGAAGATTCCATCACAATAAAGAAATTAAACTCAATAAGAAAAGAGACAGAAAGACGAACCCACATTAGAAGTATTTAGTGATTATGTTATCGTTATAAAAGGTGCATTATGAAAGGCAGACGCGGTGAAGTTGGCGGAACAGGTTCAACTGGGGCCGACGCAGCGGACGTCCCCTAGGGCGGCCATCGCCCCGCCCGCCCTAGGCCGCCCTAAGTCAGCGCCGATAGAAATCTTTGAGCCCGTAGGTTACCTTGACGACATCGACATTCAATATCTGATTTATTTGAAGCCGCTCTTGTATTACTTTTCGTAATTACGTTTACGAAACTTTTGACAGCCAGAGCACCTTTATAAAATGTTAATATAAAATCACAGAGGTATTATTTTGAAGCTGTGAGCATCAAGTAAATACTGTAATCTATATTAATATAATACAGCGTAAACACACACTATTTTGTGGCGTAGGATGTCAGCAGTCACAGCATGTTTATGAATAATTCTTTCGTTAATAAAATGCCATACACTTACGACACGTTTTACGCTGTTAAACTTAGGGGATAAATTAATTGGAAAACTACAAGCTGCCAACGTCAAGGAAGCAAGGTTGCCATGGTTTGTTATCATGTTGTTTTGACATTTGCAATTGATAGTTTGACAAATGTGATGAAGCCGCACGGGTACAGCTAGCTTTAATTAAAATAATATCGTCAATGTTAGCAAAACCTTAATGAAAGGTGGACGTTTACTTTTACGTTTACTATTCTGCAAATTATTAGTCTTCGTTATAATTGTCAAGTTATTTAATGAAATATGAACTTGTTTCAAAGTTTTGAAACGTAGAAAGGCGCTGTAACTTTCAGAATAAATTATTTAATATCCTGCAGCGTAGCTACCTTTTGCTGAATGCGTTCAGTAACCCTACCCGTACATCTACGGCGTAGAGGACGGCTCTACGCGGCTACGGACTTTCGTGTCTATGACCCGATGACAGGGGACTCGGTGCAAGTTGGGTAATGGCCGTATAATCTTACGTACTTATTATGTATTATTTATTTTATCTTTAGTCTTCATAACATGTATGTAATTATTATGAACAGATTTTTATTCATGACTAAGATTTTGTAAAATAACATTACAAGTATAAAAACTGTTTGGAATGTATTTTAAATTTAATAAAAAAGCATTAGTTAACTGTTATTTAATATGTTGAGAAATAAAATACAATAATTCTGATTATATCAACTAGTTAAAAGGTGTAGTGATAAGGTAAGGCGACGGTGGTGCGCCCTGGGCGGGCGGAAGGCAAGGGCGGTGCGTCCTACAAGGGCGGGCAGCGACCGCGCCGCGCCGGCGCCCCCGGACTCACGCTAGTGTCAACGCACAATTGGGTATTTTTGTAGCCTGACACTTTGTAATTTTAAGCTATTACTTTTAATTTCCATTATATAAAAATCGATGTGCATTTGTTTCATTAAAACTTTCGTTTTAAGATTTCACAAGAACCTTTTAGTTTTTAATTCTTGTAGTATACAAAGTACTTATAATCTTTTTTAGTGAAACAGGGTATCTTAAATACTGCATAATTTATATCAAAGTAAGAAATGAACATTTGTAAAAACAATTAAAAATAGTAACAATCGACTTGACGGTTATCTGTGATCATTATCTGTTCCCTAAACCGTGGGGAATTAGTTATTATATAGCTAATTAAATACAGAATTATGAATTGTAAGCCAATCATTAAATAAATCAAAGTAAATAGATCCAAGATTAATAAGTTAAGGAAGTAAAGGGTATTATTTTGCATTGAATCGGTGTGAAAATTCAACATTAAATTTTAATAAGTAATTGTTACATTTTCATTACATTGTTACATAAATTAATCTAGATTAAGTTTTACGTTACATTAGTTTTTACCTCTAGGAGCTTTTACTGAGATATTTTTTATTATTTAATTTCACTTGCTATGTTTAAATGTTAATGTACAAAATTACTAGAATTCCATCAGACGTATAAGACAGGTGAATGGCCTATCAAAGAATTTGTTTTCCAATAGCTGTGCCTAGTTGAACCTTTCCCGACGCCGTGGGTCGGACGCACAAGGACGCATCCAGCGCCCTCTAGACGGTGGTGTCGACGTCCTGTTTGTTACGGGTTCAGAGACGCTGTCACTATGTTTGGTAACATCTGCCCGGGAATATCAGGTGATTGGATAATTTTTGTAACTTTGATTTTGTTCTGTTTTATTTAATTGTTTATTATTTTAATATCATGAGATGACAAGCTAGTAAGTAACCACCTGAATTGCGAAGATAAGCGACTTTTACTCATAGGCAATTGCAGTATTTGATAGGCTTTATTAAAAAAAATGAATAACTTATGTAGCAATAAAATTGTAAAACTATTCTGTTTTTTTTAGTATCTAAGTATAACAGATAGCAACGACATTTCTTACGAAATTCAGGTTTCATTTTCGTATTAAATCGTTTGACAAGTGAATACAGAGTGAATAAAACGCCGCCCTCTAGACGGGGTGCGTCGGCCGCCCTCGCGCGCCCTCTGCGGCCCCCGCACGCACTGCACCCGGGGTGATTGTGCGTAGCTCACATTACCATTAACTTGGCTATGCTTAATCAACTTTAAATTGATATTTACTTGAAAATAAGTCAAATTAAAATAAGCAATACATTGTTTTGTGAATGTCATTGAAAATTTGCCCAAAAAATATTATGTAAAAATATAAATAAATTGAAAATCAAACATTGGTTGTCTTATTAAGTTGTTTAGAAATTAAAATAAACAGTCACGTAGTCGTGAATATTAATAACTTTTCTTTATATTAATTTGTTTACGACGTTTTGAGGTAATAATAACTTTGATAGGAATGTTTCTCTCCGGTGACGCTGGCGGTGGTGACGAAGAGGACCTCAACCTAATTCCAGTACTAATTCCGAGTGCCGCGCAACGCATATCACGAGAAATTATCTTTAACGTGTTATTTACAGGTGTTTGCAAATGAATTCTCCATTCATATCGAACGAACAATATTCTATTATATTAACGATGCTGTGCAACACTGCTCATTAAAATGAAAAAAGTTAATGTATATATTTTTCTTACAATATCAAAAGCAAGACCAACGGACAAGAAAAGGATTCAGTTTGTCTCTTTACTGATGTGGGCAGTAATCAAGTAAATTATATCAATTTCTAGAAGAATGTTCAATCATTGCTTCTTCTGAAACAGTATTTTCTTTGTATATATAAAACGTTCACTAAGTCGGTTGTATACCTCTTGACGATGGAAGTAAATTAAATAGTCTGAAGTACATAAATATTAAGAAATAACATGTAAATTGAATTTTATTACCTCGATAGTTATAATTAACTGAGTTAAAACATGATCGTGGCAAAGCCAGCGAGTTTCAAAGCTAGATAAAAAAACTAACGTCATCCGATAAACCAGATTGGGAAAAGACTTGCAAGCGGCAAGCGACGAGCGACGAGCGGCTAGTGGCAA
>NW_013527359.1:260510-264259 GCF_000836215.1 Papilio polytes
CGGAGGTGGCCGGAGTTATTATCTACGCGGCCGACCTCAGTGGGGCATCGAACTGCGGCAAGTGGGTCAATGCAACACGCGACGTCCCTACGCCGCGCTCACGTCACCGAGATACAAATGATTGGACGAGCGAATTGTGCAACCGCACGCCAATAAACAATGCAGATTACTACATAGTACACCGCGAGCGAACGACGAGCTCTAGGCAGAGATACAGCGTTAAACTAACTTTCCACTTATCACTACTGGAGCTTACATTGTAGAGCCGTATTTAGGGCATCCTAACCTCTAATTTACATGATCATGTTTTCGTGTCGTGGCCGTTTAGAATGGATTCATCCAGTACTAAGGAATTAATTCGAGTTGAAGGTCGAATGTATAGCAATTTTTCAATTAAATTTTTCTTTGAATAGCCCAACAACCAGATTACACGTCGATAACTAATGTAGCACTATTCGATATGGTACTGATTTGTCAATAGTTGAGGAAAATTTTTCATTTTTGATAAAAGAATTTGATTACAAAACACAACCACGATTTCATAACACACAGATAAAGTGTAACATGAAATTGTACTACGTTAAATTATTATTTTAATATAAGTATCAAAGTATTTATAAAAGATATTGTAAAGATATTTAAAGTTTCACGTACTTTTTTTAATACATAAACTCACGTATTAATCAATATGTTAAATTATTTTCACGTTCCTTGTCTTTTAACATAGAGTTTTTTAAGAAGTCAAGATTCTAATTTTCCCAAAACTTTTAAGGTTTTAATACATGATATATATTAAATGTTCATATAAAAGGCGCATCAAATGTAACGTTTTATTCGTAGCTTGTCGGCAACTTTATCGCCGGGAGGAAAACATCGTTCGGAGGGAAGTTAATAATCTCAGTTGCATAATGTCTCGACACACATTCGTGTCTCATTCCACATACGAATGTTATATACAACTGAGTACATAGTACATAGTACATACATAGCTGTAGAGGTTAACGCTGTCATCGTACAATTACGCTATTTATATACGTAGGGACTAGAGCTGTGAAAACCTAATAACACATGCAATTTTATTTAACCATAAGTTTTCACTGATCGAAGACTTGTTGAGAAACTATTGCTATCCATTTCATTCAATTAAAAAAAACAGAGGCAACAATAATACGTTAAATACGTGTGTTTCGGTAGTGGAAAATTATAGCTGCAACGATAAATCAATCTATTTGACGTTGGAATTATAAGGCCAGGCAAGTAGGCTCAATAACTTCACTGGCTTTCAACTTGCATAACGTTAACACTTACTGGCGCCAGTAAGTTCATACGATCCATGCCTGGGCTCCGCTACTATCCAAATGGCGAAGTGTGAACCAGAAAGAAGTTCCAATATTAGATTTGTAATATTATTGTAGTCTTTCCGGGGTAAGGTTACATTTGCGCTAAGCAACAAGTTCGACCAACATAATGCTCGTTCAGTTGGAACTATCGCAAACCTGACCTATTGCAACACGCTAGCGATGACCGCCGGCTTCGCTCGACGTAGCGAATCGCTGTTTTTTATACAATACACCGATTAGACTTAAAAGGATAGCATTCGTGTCACCGTCTCCGTTGCACTTAATAATACAAGCGTAAAAACATTTGAAACATAGCAAAATAGGTACTAATCCTTAGACCATAAGCACTATCTAACTCGCACTTGTGTTGTTTTAAAACAAAGTCACGTTTACAGTTGTGGTGTAGGATTATAGACTTTATTGTAATGTGTTAGATTGGTAGATAGTTGTTTGTTAGTGTTTGTGGCGATGTAAGTGGGGCGGGCGCCTTGAGAGGCACATTTACATGGCGCGACCTCGCGCGGTCGCCGGCCCGGCCGCAGCGCACGGTTTCCTTCCTTCCCATCTGTTAATCTACATCGGTTATTTCTGCCCACTATTATTTAGCACATAGACGTTTATAAAGACTAATATTCAACGCTTTAGTTTGAATTTGCACTACATGTATTTGTACTTATGGTCTGAAGTTATTTCAAAGACGATGGTCTACACAATTAGGTACAAAAGACGGAATCTACTCAAGGATAAGATTCTGTTTACAAATCTCCAAAAAAATCTCTTGCAATTTATTCATATATCAAATCCATAAAAGGCTTGGCGCCAGCAGTGTATCAATTTATTACATTGTACAAATGCAATATTTATTAAATAATGTATAACATTATTATAGTAACAGTTGTAGTTTATTTATTCACAATAAAATATCGCTCACGACGGTAGAAATAACTGACTCAGGTGTTCAACTAAAACTGGGATTTTCTAACTAAAACTCTTATATCATTAGACATAAAAAATTAATCCAACACGAGGGCTGATAATTCAAAATTGTTTGCAATCCTTATTATGACAATTCCTCTTAGATAATTGTACATTTATGTAGTACTAATTACAAATATAGGAGATGTGCTCTATCCAGCAGAAGCAGCTCCGTAGCATGTTAACCATTACCAATTACTGCCCTCCTCTTCTCTGCCATGTATTTTTTAGTTTAGTTATACGGGTAAACAGACACATGCATTTAGTTAATTCGATAACTGGCTTGAATATATTGATAGATTTTTATTTTTAAACCGACACAGACTAGATAGAGTATTTGCTTTTGCTAAGCTAAGAAATTTATGACACAGAATGATTTTAAAAACGAAATAAACCAATGTAATTTAGCCTTATTTTTGTAATGGTAGAATTTAAATGGCATTTTGTCTAAAACTATGACAATCCAAGTACTAAATATTAGTTATATGAAAAAGCGGACAACAATGTGAACAGTTTTCTCATTTCGCTAACCATATTCAATACAAAGGGGAGCAATTCAGCGCTACTCCTTATAAAGACAGCACCACACTAGAGAGACTATACTCCATAATCCCTAAAATTAATAAAATCGAATATCCAGGTGATAAATCACTTCAAAAGGGATTTAAAATATGTAATAAGTCCAAAACCAATCTCGAACATATATTTTTTGTCTATAGAACATGAAATTTTTTTAACAATGTGTTCCCTTAATGATTCAAATACCATCGAAACACGGAAAGTATTTTTTTTTAATAATACTAAGTATGTAAAGGTAATTAAGTTTACCCAAATATCTACTCCTAACAATAACGAATTTTAGCATTTCAAATTATAATTTTGGCGAAGCTTTATTCGTAATACAATACCGCTGATGTGTCTCGGCCTTTACTTTCCCCGAAGCGCCCAATGGCCTGTGAAATGGTTCCTAACTGGCCCTGAAAGAATGCTCACCTACTTACTATATCAACGTATACTTTATCTCCCACTGGGCATATATTTATGATTTATGTGACGAGAAAACGAATTATCCTCCAACATATTTTTTCCTCTGAGAAATAATTTTGTCGTGTCTAGAGTTATTACAAAGCGTACAGTAGATAATATCTTTATATACTTATTAACTAATATATAAGATTTATCTACAAAGAGAGTTCAATTTTCAAGGAATGTAATTAACTTTTCTGACAATGTTCATGTTTTTTTTTTATTATTGGGCGGCTCTATGCCGTTCTCTCGTACCCAAAATTTAAGGATCAGGGATGTTTGTTTTTTTTGATTTTTTATTCCTTACTAACTCTATTTTTTTAATGTTCAAGGTAAAATATGTTCGTTGAGTGAACGCTTAAGTAGAAAAGAATACCATGTTATAGCAATAAGACTAGGCCTGCCTAA
>NW_013527359.1:264701-279245 GCF_000836215.1 Papilio polytes
CGTGCGATTGCTAATTATTTTTTTGTCCGTACTGTATTAGGAGCCGGTGATGTTAATATATTTAATTGCAGTTTAATTATTCGGATAAACAGTTTTAAAGGAACTGAACAGTTCTAAATGTTAATTTTGGACTAACATTTTATTACAATAAACTATTTGTAAATAGTAACCAATGATTTCGGCCGCGTGCCATTAAAAAACAAAAGTAAGATGCCTATGTGATCTTCCAGACCATAGAGATCCCTTCAGCAGTTTAAGCTACAAATTCTAACAAATATTCAACCATCCATCCAAACTTTCGTGTTTATAGTATGAATAAGAAAGGAAGAGGAAGACCGAAGAAAGTATGGATGGATTGTGTGAAAGAGGATATGCTTAAGAAAGGAGTAGATTTAGATATGACGGCTGATAGAGATGTATGGAAGAGTAGCACATTCTCTGCCGACACTCCATAAGGTATAAGGGTAAATAGAAGAGTATGAGTAAGATTACAAAGGGCACTATATCCTTAAAAAAACTTTTATCAAATGGAAATAAATGCCCTATGGAAAACTAGACATATCTCAATTAATTTAAGTAAGTGCGTCATACGACACAAACCTACAAAGTAACACAATTAGTTGTATCGTTCGCAATAAATTGAATTCTATTGATGGTTCGATTGTCAATTAACACGTCACGTTGATGCCACGTGATTAATGAGTTCAAAGCCCTAAATGGCGGGAAGGTCGACTCACTTCTGTCACTTGTGAGGACCACTCCAGCTATCTGCTAGTTTTCAACATAGACCTATTTAAAAACCAATCAAACACTTGTATTGGAATCACAAAATCTCGCATTAACAATCGAGATCAAAATATACTGAACATCGGTGATTGGTATTTCTGAAGTGTTTACTACTTCATTAGAAACCTAACTTATAATCATTACTAATATAAATGCGAAAGTTTAGATGGATGGATGTTTGTTAGAGTTTGTAGCCTAAACCGCTGAACGGATTTTGATGAAAATTGTTATAAATGTAGAGGATAGTCTGGAAGAACACAGGCTATTCACTTTTGTTATTCTTTTAATTCCACGCAGACGGCGTCGCAGGCGAAAGCTAGTAATTACTATAATGAAAATACAAATATGTTATAGAAATTTTATTGGCAACTTTCGTGGTACTTAGTAAACCTTTTTTAATATATGTTATATGTTACTTTACAAGGCGTTGGGTGTAGAATCAACTACGGAAAGCATTCGTTTGAGATGTTGAAGTTATACATTTGAAAGCTATGGGAAATCTGGAAAACTACACATCGATTACCCCTTGAATACGCTTGAACTATTTTTTTTAAAAACATTGATTATTTTTTTCAATTTAACACCAGTATCATAGGATGTAAATGGAAAATTATGAACAATAACACGATAATAAAACCACAAACTAATAGTTAGAATTAGCGTTAGTTCTGTGGTTTTTTAATACGCACGATGACAATACAAGACAATGAAAATATCTCGGAAACTGAGACTAGAGGAATTCTAAATGCATTAATCACCTGAGTATCTTCATTTATGTGGCTTTATGGTTGATTAAACCAAAAACTTAAGCTTGAAAGTAAGTAAACTTGTATGAACTTGTTTACTTCAATTTTGGACTGCATTAAAAGTTCGACTCTTAACACTGAACATACGTAGCTACTACAAAAACAGCTTGAAAACAAGCATGCATACTAAATTTATTATGTTTATGCACTGAATTAGATCTAAAATAGTAAATCAAACATGTTAACTGAGACCCAGATCTAATATATTCGTGCCCAGGTGGGTGTTACTTGAATGTTATTTGGAATAAAATATCGCTAGAACGGCTCGTATTAAGAACATATATGTACCGGTTTACGAGCGAGTGTCCGCGTGTTGCAAAACACTCGCCTTGGGCCTTGCCACATACGTGTACCCCCTCCCCCCACACCGTGCGTTATCAAATTATGTATACATTATGTGCAATTTACTGACGGTTCGAACAACATTTCGCCTTTTACACGCCTAGTTAATGTCCTCGTGACTACGAATGTAACGTTACATTACGCTACCAAACTAAAAATGTATAAGATAAGATCTAGGAAATGCAACTTAAGAACAAAATTCATTAGTAATTAAAATATCAGGTATTTAATTTTTGAATCTTTGGTATTTACGATTTGCGGCTATTAATAGCTAATTATTTGCAAATAACCAATTAACGATAAAGTTTGTTCAACGCCTTTAACACAATTTAAAAAATAAAGTTAACTAAGATCTATTTATGGAATAGCTTTTATTATTACCAGGTCAGTGACCCTAACAGTCATACGTACTTCCTATACAGAAGTGAGTAGAATCCGTGATTTATGTGGAAATAAATTTTCCTTCCCGGACAGATAACGCGGAAGACACGTTTGCATGCATGTCTTCCGCCATTTCAACTTGCAGTATTGATTACCCTATTGTTCATCTAACGCATCAATGACAACACGCTGTATGCATACATGCACTTAAATTGCAATGTTTAAGCCAAATAAAACAAAATAACTAAAAAATAAGGATTTTTAGAAACAGTAAAAACTTTTTTAAACCCATTGAAGAAAAAAATATTTTTTCTAAAAATAAATTGGAACGAATGTTGAACACGTTTATGATTTTTCAGGACTTTAGGGACGCGTAGTAAAAAATTCAATTTCTAAGTCTTCCCCTAAGGTTGCAAGTTTAATGTTACATGTCTATTTTAAAGCTAGTTTATCAAAATAATGTGAATTTATTAAATCTAGAATTCCTTTCAAACAGCAAAATACTACCAAACATATAAGAGTGTATATATACATATATATGTCCAAACATTCCTAACCATAAATATTTAGTTTTTAATGGATTTAGGGAACCCCCGCGATACTGGCAACTACAAGTGGCAATTGTCAATTGGCAACTGGCAACACAATCTGGGGGGGAGGGGCGAAGCGGGCAACATTGCACTTGGCGCGCGAAACCGTGTCACGGCCGAGCGCGCGGAAAACGCGCGCGGTTACACAACGCATTGCTATACCCTCCCTCCCCACACCCCGCTTGCCCCTAACAATTGTTGCTCTCTTGTTTGTTGTAGTTTAGGGATGAGAGTATTATTCTATTAAGTTGCATTGAAACTTGTTACATTTGTTACCGCGATCTTCCTACCAACTGTCTAAAAGAATATTTTAACAACAGAGACAATGCTATTAATTATGTTACTGTCTAATATCAAAAGTATGTTGCAGTCATCTATAATATATTATAAAGAGAAAAAAATGTGTGTTTTTGTATTTTTATATGTATTGAAACTCAAAAACTACTGGGCCCATTTCAAAAAATCTTTCACCCTAAGAAAGTTATCTGTGAGTAACATAAGCTATATTTTTTATTATTACTTTCAATTTCACGACGGACTCGCGAGCAACAGCTAGTATGGAAATTATTAAACTTTTTCCTGTTAAATATCATGATCTTTAAATTGTATGTATTTAAGGTTATGAAACGTTAAAATTCGCAATACGATAAGCAATTTAAACGTAATTGTTAACAATAAACACTTTAATATTATAACATAATAATGTAATAAAGTTAAAATAAAACATTCACTAAACTTACCTCTATGATGTAATAATAAAGTTGACTTACCTGAAAAAGATAAACATTTTTTAATACATGTAAACTTAATTTTATTAGCTTAAAAAATGTGAAGCCATCGAGACAAAGATTTAATGCTGAATTCGATAACAGATTCTTAAAGACATCTAAATTTTAATTACGCAAGAGATGAGGCACAACTGATTGATTAACCCTAAATAAAGTATTGATCGGAACTGATATCATTTAAAATACTTAGATGCACAGAACTACTACCTTTCGCCCGCGACGCCGTCCGCGTGGAATTAAAAAACAAAACTAAGTAGTCTATGTCTTCTTCCAGACTATCCTCTACATCCATACCAAATTTCATCGAAATCGGTTCAGCCGTTTAGGCTACAAACTCTAACAAAGATCCACCATCCATTCATTACTCTAAACTTTCGCATTTATAATATTAGTATGAACTATGACTAGTATGAAGTCTGAAATATGACTACCGTACCCCAGCTCTATCTATAAACACGGACAGATAGACGTAGATTTTTTTTTACAATTAACAACTTCAAAATTAAGATAAATTTCTACGGTCATTTGAAAAAAATGGTGAGGAATTCTGGTAATTCGTTAGCGTGAAATTCAGATGACATGTTGCGCGACGCCCGGGGCGTGCGGGACGTGTGGGATAAAATGGTGCTAATAGAGCGTGCAGTGGGGCGGACGGGGAAAAAATGATAGCACCCTCAACCTCGCGCGTAAGGGATGAACGAGTCGTCGATAAGCAAAAACTATTTCTAAAAGAGGATAAAATTAAATGGTTCCGTATTGTTTAGCTAACCGACTTTTTATTACTTCTTACTGATTACTCTAAATGTATTATGAAATTATTAAATTATGTTTCGACGTAGATTAAGTAGTTTTATTTAGTAGTTGAAATATCCACTTCACAAGACTGTGTCAGTTGTAATGGTTTCCGCTAACGACGCGCGGAACTCTAAACCGCACCACTATTAATTTCATGTTAACGTCCCGTTTGGCAAAGACATGACACGGACGACTTAAATTAATGATAATAACTTTAAGTTAAAGTGGCGCCTGCTAACTTCGAGCCTTAACACTATTTTTTTTATCTCCAACGAATAATGACGTAAGAATCAAGTTACACGGTTGGATATTAATTTTTCAAAGATAATTTTTCATGAGTTTTTTCAACGGCTTCTTAATTATAACATTTTACACATATTGTTTTAAACGTTATAATTTTATTTTATCTTATTTCCTAGTAATATTATAAATGCGAAAGTATTGATGGACCTTTGTTAATAGGTATCTTCAGAATCCGCTCAGATCTTACTGATATTTGTCGTAGAAGAACATAGTGTAAGAACACATCTATATTAGTATTACAAAGAGGAAAGATTTGTATTTTTGTTTTTTCGTAGGTATTGAAATAACTCAAAAATTACTGAGACGATTTTAAAAATTCTTTCACCACTAGAAATGTAATTTATCTGTGAATAACTTCATACTAATATTATAAATGCGAAAGTTTAGATGGATGGATGGATGTTTGATTGAGTTTATAGCCTAAACGGCTGAACGGATTTCTATGAAATTTAGTACAGATGTGGGGGATATTCTGGAAGAACACATAGGGTACCTACTTTTGTTTTTTTTTAATTACACGCGGGCGAAAGCTAGTGGACTATAATTTTTTTTAAGTGTATGAAGTCGTATCAGTTTATATTCTATAAATTCAGTTTTTTCAAAACCACACGGACGGAATCGCGGGCGACAACTAGTAAAAGAATAAGACTGGATTGGTGCTGCCTGTATCATTTGGATTCAGTTCACAGTATTAGATTATCGTAGTGATCCGATAGCCGTTATACTATGAATTTCAAATGTAGAAGCGAGATGCATCCACAACAGCTAGGAAGATTATAAAACACTACGTCTTGGCCGCGACTACGTTATCCCGAAATTAAAAGTTACTCCGTAATAATGTATCTTTGTATTAATGAAAGAATTTTTAAAATCGGCCTACTATTTTTTAAATTATTTCAATACTTACAAAAATAAGTTAAAAAACGTCTTAAATTAGTATATAGATATAAAAACACAGTGTATATACAATCATGATATATTTTCTGTCATGTATTTATTTTAGTATCATTCATTAATTAAAAAATAACGTAGATAAGTGGCCCTCATACTTTCGTCCTATGAGAGGTCATCGACCCTTAGCAATTGTAAACAGCATTACCACAGTGGAAGGCCCCGCGAAGGTGAACCGTCATTTATCCTAACCATAGCTTTCTATTGTTTAAGCAAATTAACTGTAATTATCGATTACAAGGAAATAAATTATAAGATTCTCGAGACATCATTAGAATAAAAATGGGATATTTTTTATGCCTGACAAAAACTGACTGTTCGGTGTCGCGTTCAAGCTTTACAGAGAATTAAAAAATGTGATTTATATATGAAAACTACTACGAAATAGAGTAAAATATATGTAACTGAAGATCTAAGGTTCATTTTTTTGGTAACATAAGAAAGCGACCGCTGCCCATAAACATCCGCAATTGCAGATGCGTAGCCTACCCTTATTTGACGGAGGAGAAGACGCATATAATGAGGACATTTCCCCTTCCTATGCGTCTCTTGCACAGTCAAATACACTTTTTCTTCCCATTCTTTCCTCTTAAGAAAAGGAAAGGGGCAAAATTAGGCCTCAGGCACCATACTCATCAGACGAAACGAGGAATTGCTTCCACTTAAAACCAGTTTTCGGCGTGGTCGTGGTATTTCACTGGGCCGGCCCACTACCACTGTTAAGTCAACATAGTACCCTATTTTAACAAAATAAATTAAAGCAAGAAAGTTTGTCAAGTGTATATTTACTATCAAGATTTAGTTGCGAGATATTTGTGGAAAAACGTATATTTCTAAAACATTAAACTATTGCTTTATTCAATTAAAATTCAGGTCACATCCGATGATGTCATGATTGCAAAAAAACCCGTAATGACACAAAATTGACGCAGTATCGCTGACACATCTATGACACCCGACTTTACCGCATCCCCGTAACTCGAACGCATTCCAAAGAAATGTTTAATATAAGTAAATCGTCACTTGTATTTAAAATTTTACCAATTATAGTGAAATAACTTAATCACTAGAATTTACTGGACCTTATTTTTCAAAGAAAATACATTGAAGGCTCCTTATGTAAACTTATGTAAGTAAAAAATGCAAATTTTACAGGAGAGCATAAATAGTTTGCCGCCAAAACAGATCTGAATTAAATTTGGCATAGATGTAGAGCATATTCGGAAAAACATAATGGGAACTTACTATTGTTTTTTTTTTAATCCATGCGATCGGGTTTGCGGGCCAAAGCTAGTTTATCATACAGTGATAAAATATGTAGATTTATCTGTAGTATTAATCTAAAAACATCACGAAATAACTTAAGTTTATTATTTTTAACGTAAACCACACTATGTTTTACAATGGCAAATTTCAGATCGGTAAAGCTGTTGTGTAGATACATAGTAACGAACATCCATCCATCCAAATTAGACTTTTTATTAAAAATCTAAAATGTTATTATTAAAAGACATTTTGCTTAAACAAGATCATAAAATAACTATGGTATATAGACAAGAATTTGCAATATTCGTGCGTGTCAGTTTATCTCAACGTGCAATCAATTATAAGAAAAATGTCACATAAATGCACGATCTAAATGTTCCGGCGCCGGTTCCGCTCCGCAATCGCGAAAATAGGACACGTGCGTAGGTACAAAATGTCCTTTTAATGGACAAGTAAAGTGGACACAGATCGTACTAATGTAACCAGACAATCCGGTATTAAAGGAATTTCCCGAAATCTAACAGATTCTGATATTTTCAGCAATATTGTTGACATGTTTTTTTACTAAATAGCAATAAATAAATACGGATTCTGATTACAATTTTCCGACCTACACTATCTCTCTTACTTAACAATCTATTCTCTTTTGGAGAATAGGACTATCCACATTTTACGTTGTCACCCTATTCCCGATATATCGTTCGCATGCGCGCTGAGCATGAGTGCCGTGTGTGTACACATTATTGCACGTGTTTGCGTGTGCGTTGTCATTGACATGGATAAGGTTGTCGTACTGCTTCAAGGAGCTAAGCGTTGCAGTAGCTGTGTACAATCGACGACACAAATGGAACATAGCATATGGACATTTCATGTTATATAATAAAAAATTGTTTGTAATGAAAACAAAAATAAAGTAAAATGAATAGAGTAGTGTAAAGTGAACCAAGTGTTAAATATTTAAAATGTAGTAATCCTAACATTATTATGAATTTTAAGAGCTACCTAACCTTAAAAAAATTAAAATAATACGAAAGATAACTTAATTAGGTGTTAATTTCAATTAAAATTCAGGATCATCAGGATTTAGTATCAAATAGCATATAAATCATCAATTTAAACAAAAATAAACAAATAAGACGCTAGCATTACGACCACGACTGTACCCGCAATATCTCCGATATAGTTAATATAGTTTTATATACACTGTTTCCGTTACAGGCCTTTAGCTGTCGCTATGAACTGGTAAATGAGCCTTTATAGCGCACTTTATTTTGACCGCAAGTTGAATTTGAGAGCTATTATTCCGTTGTATCCAAAATCTTCAGTGCACGTTAACACAAGGAAACATGCCTTAATTGATACGAAATTGACTCAGTGTAAGCACTGCGCCTGTACACACTGAGCCTAGGTGTAGGATTTGCGCAGTGTGTTCACTGACCCTTAGTATAGCAACTGCGCAATGTGTACACTGACCCTTAGTATAGGAACTGCGCAGTGTGTACACTGACCCTTAGTATAGGAACTGCGCAGTATGTACACTGACCCTTAGTATAGGAACTGCGCAGTGTGTACACTGACCCTTAGTATAGGAACTGCGCAGTGTGTTCACTGACCCTTAGTATAGCAACTGCGCAATGTGTACACTGACCCTTAGTATAGGAACTGCGCAGTGTGTACACTGACCCTTAGTATAGGAACTGCGCAGTGTGTACATTGCTCAGTACGTTGTAAGTAGGCCGAAGCAGCAGCAAACATCCGATAACGCGCACAAACATCCCGCACTCTCCGCCGAGCCTTAATATTACCTTACTTATGTAATTAACTTAAGGCTCTTTACAGACGTTTTTGCAGAGACTATCATAATGTATCACATGTGCACATTGAGTTAAAAACAGCACTGGTTTTAGCGTTACTAGCGTTCTAAGCGAGATCTATACGACGCCCCCGTTTTATAGCCTTTTGTTTTATACAGGAAGATACATGGCTAGTGTGTTAGGCGCAGACTCATTAGTGTTCACCTAATCTAACATGAGACCAGATTCCAAAATCAAATCATTTCATTTTATTGTATCAAATTGTGTTTGAGAAAAGTTTGATTACTAAGAGTTTCTATTAGTTAACTATGTATGGAAAAGTTTGATAATAGCATTGGTAGTTATTTTTGAGTCTATCATTTATTAAAAAAAAATTGTTATAGGCTTTGTCTTGTGCGTCGGCAGTCTATGGTCTAGGTAATTCTCTAAGCAGAGGGGATTTCAGTTGCCACCTAGCGACTTGTATGGTCTTAGATATATGTCTATAATGACTGTAGTGTATGTGAGTGTGTGGCAAGCTTTAGCTGCGGTCTAGGCCGGGCGCTGCCCCGCTAACTGGGCCCAAGGCGACGCGACACATACTCCTGTACTTCAAGTATCAGACACTTGGTTTACGCATTATACGCTATTTATCTACCATTATTGTTATAACATTAAATCCAGAAGATAAACATATAACTGAAGATTTTATGTTACTATATTTCATTTTACTTTTTATTTAAAGTGCGTAAAGAATGCAAAATAGTTTGACATTGTAAGGAGCAGCTGTCCTTCATAGAGATTCCAATATTGGAACACAGCATAAAAACGAAACCAATAAGTCCATAATACTGGTAGCTGCTTCTTCTAGATCTAGCCTAGACCATCAGCTGGCGACGCTCGTAATAACTGACCATGTTTTCAAAGTAGCGATAATGGTAACTGCAACAATTTTTGCATTGAAATAGGGTACTTAAAAAAAGTATTGGTAATGGGATAAAAACAAAATGTATAAACGCATATAATGCACGTAAACGTTGAGAGAATCTAGAACTTTCGTTTGTTTACGATAAAACAGAGTATAACAAGCATAGGGGCGCTGGCGTCGCAATCCGCCGCATCTCGTGTGACATAACACACACATTTAACTCCGTACTCCGCTCTTTAGAACTGAGACGGACGTGTGCGATGTGCGCCCGCGCAGTGAAAACGGGGTCATGGTGCACACACACATGCATACATGCTGCGCGTGACGCACATTGCGTGTACGGATTGCGGATATACAAAAATTAAGAATCAAATTCGCCAAAGATTCCCATAGACTTATATGTACTGTTGTAAAAAAATGGTTTATTTCCTTACAAGAGATTACAAGGTGCTCAGATATGTGTAAATAAGAAGTCCAAAAATAAATATGAATAAGATAAAAAAAGTTATTTTTTATGTCTCGTTACAGTCTTATTAAAATTTGTCGATTCTGTGTCGCGATAAATATGAGAATTGAAAGCGTTTTATCAAACGACGAGGTCAAGGGAATGGAGGAATTGGATTCAATTACCGGGTACAGTACAGTACAGATAGCCGCTGCACAATCAATTTTATTGCTCACGGCGCGGCGCGAGGCATCGCAGATATCTTGCGGTAGGTCAGTTAACTACGCTATTCCGATACACGTATTGTTCAGTGACATCTAGCGACAAGCGGCGGAAATAGAACATTTCCTTGAAAGGAAAAATAGTTTTGTAATTCTAATAATTAGTTTATATCCTTTGGGATAAACCAAATGTAGTTAATACAAATAAATACAATTAAATTACAATTATTATAGTCATATAATGGTTCGCTTCATCAATTTTGTCGGATTGGAATATCCTTTCCAAATTACTCAGAACCATAAATGGATACAGCGCGCCCTTGACTTACATAAATCGGTAAAAATATGTAAAACACATCTTGGAACTATGACAAGTAGAGTAACGTTATTGGAATAGTTTCTATCCATTTTATAGGTTTACAAATAGTATAGTAAACAGGCATTTTTCTTACATCACTTTGGTACTATGAAAGGGGACATTTTTGTACCACTTATTCTAATTATACATGTATTCGCGTAAATATTTTATTAAAATAATTTAAATGAACATTATTAAAACACCAACAAAACACTCTTGTACCAAAAATATCTTACGAACATGCGAATTCGATATAAAAAAGCGCGCAAAATGAGGAAAAGGACGCGTGATTCAGAGGCCGGGGTGCGCGGGGTTTGGGGTAGATGGTGGGGAGAGCAGACATTCGCAAATGAAACGCTTACGAAATGTGTTGTTTTTATAAAACCCGCGCGAGCTTCACTGCGACACGTGATGTCATAAGTATTATTGGTAACAAATATCGATATTTAAAAAAATCCACTTTACCTTCTCATCTTTTCCTTATAAGAAAATTTTGATAAGGGAAAGGGACTAAAACTAGGTCCCGACATACTTATCAGACTACTTTACCACTGTTATTACGTTCTTTTCTACCCCTTTGGTTACCGAACTATTGTTAGTTTCATCGACTTCAAATCGGTCTAGGAATAAATTGTCATTACAAGTAGTAACCTCAACCTGCACAAATTTAATGTCAAATCATCGAATTCTATTTACCAGCTACTCATTAATTGACGACTGAATTTCTTAAAGTTTTCCGTAATATAATGTGTAAGTCTGACGTGAATCGCGGGACGTCACGTCACGTCACGTCACGCGCTAATTGTGTCAGTCTGCCACCACCGGACACCTTGACCCGCTGCGCCATATAGATTTCTATGTTATTTCAGCATTACTAAGAACTCGGATGTTAAGGAAACATCGCCATAAGTAATGTTTTGATTTTCCCTTTGACCTAAATAAATATATGATAAACTTTTTAAACAATTACGACCAAATATTTTTTCTAGTATACTTTTTGTTACTTTTTACTGCAATTTTAAGCAACGGTATATTTTACAAAAAAAGCACTTTGCAGCAAAAGTCAATAAGAGCTGTCATTTTTTGTCTGAATTCCCAAAAGTGCTGCCGCTAGCGGTGAGATAAAACGAAATTAGTACTACTTCAGAATTAGCTTCTAACTTTTTTTAAAATAACTTCCCGGTAGAGTCACATAATCTACTATTCAAATAATTTACGTATTCAGAAGTGAACATTATTATAAGAAATTTATTTATCTATATTATAAAGAGGAAAGGATTTGTTATTATGTATATTTTGCAAAACCTAAAAAATTACTGGGCCGATTTTAAAAATTCTTTCACCGTTAGAAAGGAAATTTATCTGTAGGTAACATAGGTTATATTTTTTAATTTCTCGCAGGCGAAGTCTCAAGCAACAGCTAGTCTTCTATCGAAGCAAAATAACTTCTTTCTAAATTCGCGACAATAAATTTTGATTAACTGCATCTTCCACGATCGTTTGATTCAGTTTGTACAATTTTGATCAAATAAAATGGACATTTAAAGACATTTAATTCCAGGAAATTGAAGCAGAAATGTAAATTTGTTCAGTATTTATAACCCAACAGTTTGTTTAGTCACAGTGACCTACATTATTATGTATATTGTTTCCATTGAATTGACCGATACCAGTTTCCCGAAATTAAAACATACCCAAGTTCACTTTAATAGTTATCTATACTAATATTATAAAGAGGAAAGATTTGTATTTTTGTATATATTCGATTCACGAAAATACTACAAGGCCGTTTTTAAAAATTCTTTCACCATTACAAACGTAATTTATCTGTTAGTAACAAAGCTTGCATTTCTTTTTTCATTCCAAGTCGCGAGAAACAGCCAGTCATAAATAAAACAATATACTTTATGAATAATTATTTCACATATCCCTTCCCTTCCCTTCAATCAACACACGCGATTTAAAGTTTATAATTTTACAAAAAATCTAAGTATTGAAAAAAATAGAATCGTCTCTAAGCACTCTAGAATAATTATCAAGCAGTAATTCCTAAAACTGCTGCTGTTAAGTACAATATTAATGCCAATATTAAAACGTATTAAATTATGAATCTCGATAGAAATTTGCCATAATAATATTCTAGCAAAGGAAAGTCTGCGAAGGCTTCGACGCGAGGCTTTCACTTCCGACGGCGGTGGTCAGGTTACGTGAAGTATGCACCGCAACTATGCGAAAATTTTATAATGATAAAACTACTACATAATTAAAAATGTGGGTGAAGATACCGCTGTGATAAAGAGTGACTTTCCGTAGTACGTGTCAGTAGAAGTAGTAATGTATAGAATAAGCATGGTGGAATATGCATTAAAAAACCTATATGTGCATAACAACACACTTTTTTCCGAGAGTTTATGAAAATTGATGAGTTATACATAAAGGATGTTCTCTGTTTACTTATGCATTAAACAATATCAATTAGCGAATAAAACGCAAATAACGCGCTTTGTACAAAAGACATAATAAAAGTGTAGTCTGACGGAGCAATGTACAATGCTTTAAATGTTCCACCAAAGTGTACAATAGTTATTGATTGCTCGCAAATTTAAATATGAATAAATTGTGTTGAGAGCAACATATTGTGAATATCTAATAAATAGTAATAGCTGAAAGTTATAACAGACTCGGTAAAACAGCGATTAGGTCTCGTAAGATTATCATTAGGCATCAACAAAACTTTCTCGCGGTAAAAGCGGCGGATCGCGAAAGGAAAATCGTCGGTACTTCCTCGAGCGGAAACTAAAAGTGGATTGTAATCGCGAGAGAAAACTGCATTGGCTGCCCGGTGCAACGAAGAAATTGCAATGCATTAACTTTACGACTCCCAGCGACATCTATCTATCAATATTGAAACTAGAAAAATAGTCCGAGTTTTGAGCGACATCTAGCGAGCATTTTCTTTATTAATCTGCTAAATTAAATGTCAAAACCTATGCTATCAGTTAATAGATGGCGCTGTTATACATGAATATTAAATAATAGTGAATGAAAAGCGAAAGCACAGACTTTATTAAAACTTACCTTTACCTCCACCAGCATCATGCACCTGCGGCTTCCCACTCGGCACTCGCTGCATCGGCGAAGCGTTTCCATAACTCATTCCCGTTCCGTTGTAATCCGTGCTCATGGGTTCTTGCTTTATGCCGCTAGATGTCGCGGCAAGTTTCTCCGCGAGAAGAGGATTCGCGGATGCAATGTTGTAGCGACCATTGCTTATATTATTCGCCACGGCATTGTTGATGGCGCTAGTTCCGGACCGCAGCAACTGTTGTAGCCGCTGCTGTCCGTTGTGGGGCGCGGCAATCTGACTTTGTTGGTAGTACTGCCCTTGTATTTGACTCCCCGACGCCGGCGATATATTGTTGTTTTCCTCTTGCTGAAAAATGTACACAAAACTACGTTTAAGCTTGGTAAATAAATTAAAATAAAATCTTTTATATGTTTTTAATAATTCAGCTAATTGCTGGTAACGATTCAAGATAACGTTTGTATTTTACATCAAGCGAAGGAACTATTTTTAATTTTCCCTTTTGATTTTTGCTAATGCAAGAAAGCTTACAAACCTTAATTTCAATGGGCGGCACGGGCGTCGCGGTGGAGTTGGTGAGGTCGGTAAAGAATGTGTCGAAGTTGTCGAAGGCGGTTTCGCCGAGCTGCTTGAGGATATCGTCGGGGTCGTCGCCGTCGGGCTCGGCGAGTCCCACGATGTTGCTGAGCTCGGCCTGCGACAGCTC
>NW_013527359.1:279814-285649 GCF_000836215.1 Papilio polytes
GGCGGCGGGCCTAGTGGCAGCTGCGCGGCCTGGCTATCTCACGCCCCGCAGTCCACTCCTCTTCAGCAGCAACCTGCGAACATGTCAGGCGTAGGCTTTCACGTCTTTAAAACATGGAGTGCTAATAATGGTTATATAAAAAATGGTTCCTAAATAATTATCTGTAGTTATAGTAAACAGGTTTGTATGATCCATTTCAACTATTTCGGTACTATTATCGGTTTATCGCAAAACTAAAAAATAGAAAAGTACAGATTGAACTCAGTGCTGTCAGTCGGTATTTATTTTGCACAAGTTGCTATCGTATAAATTAAATATATAAATGAAAATAATCTTGTTAGATATTTTTATAGCACACTTCTACACAGTCACGTTTATTATGAAGTCTAGAAAGCTAAGGAATAATATTATCAAGTACATTAAAGTGTATATTGTGTTATAAATATATTTACCATCAGCATAAATAAAGGCAACTTTATAGATTTGTGAAGTTAAGGAATTTTTTAATACTTTTGTTATGACATAAAGCGGGGCGACAGTGCCCCGAGGTCACCTGGCGATGCTCCGGCGGTCGTCGATCCTGCCCTGCTGCGGCATAGGTGCGGCCATCCAACGCGCTCACCACCACGCCACATACGGCACTCTGTAAACAAGCAAATAAATGTATATCATTATTTGCACATGGTTTTAAAGTTCCAAAACGTCATGAGAAACGCAGTTCCTCTTTCGACAAAAAATGTAATAAGAGGTAATCGTTGCTTGAAAGTTTCAGTTTGCCTATTGTATCTACACTGAAAGCTAAACAAACGTTTTATCTACTGGGTACTAGATGTCGTTGTTACAATTCACTATTAATTTGAAAGTGCTACTAAGTTTTTTGACTAAAGTCAATAAAAAAAAGAACTCCCGTGTTTCTCAAAGTTAGTTAGCTAAAAGCGTAACATTAGTAATTATGAAGTAAAATGTAATAACGTGAAAGGGAATATAAACGCATTCATGCCGTTTAAAAACTACAATGCGCGGAAGAGTTCGCCTCGTCACGGCGAAGGCGGTGTAGAAAACGAATGGATTGCTTTGCTTGACTGTAAAAAACTAACAATGCATCCCCCTCCCTCATTACACGTAATTATTGGGCACAGACAATGAGAAATTATACTTTTATTTTCTGAAGAAAACTTTCTTTTTACTAAATGATTCGACATTACGTCATTTTAAAATTAGTGTAAGCGATCAACGATTTTTATGAAAAATTATTTATGAATATCAAATAGAAAAGCTGATTGTGTAATGATAACTATTTAAACTTTCGTGTTTTTTCTTATAAATGTATGAATATGCATACAGAATGCAAATCAACAGATGTGTGAAGAATTACATTTTTTATTTCATCATTCTGGGTCCACAGCTGAATATAAACGTAATGTTTAAAATACAACATTTGCATATAGTTTTAAATAGCGCATATTGTAGTACGTTGACTCTCAATCTTCGTGCGTGTAACGTGACGTTACATAACGAGTTGTAACACGATGCGGTCAGCGTCGCCGCTGCCGCTGTATTGCAGTGTACCATGCAAACTACACACTTTTCTATTCCAAGAAATTATCACTTACAAAAATATCGTATTTTGCAAAGTAAAAACATTTCATTTTATATCTTATAAATTACTTTAAATAATATAAGTGAGAAAACAAAACTAAGAAATATACGAAATACATTTTTAAATTTAAATTGATTTAATTCCGAAACGAAAATTCCTTGGTATAAAATCAGAACTAATTGAATAAACCTTCAATCTTTTTTTTTATTTCTATAAGCGGAGGTTTTCTTTGTAAAATATTTATGAAATGTATTCTTGGCGAGCGACCTCGGACACACTTCCTGCTGTATTCTGAGGACCTTGCTCGCAGCCGCAGCCACACTCGCATTGCCAATGATCAACATCTCGCTAATCACTTCTTCATACTGATTTAATAACTCATATAAATACGTACACAAACAAAACCCAAGTTTAGTCTCATTTTGTTATGACTTCACCAAACCATACATGTAACATTACCTAGTTTAGGAGTAAACTAGTAAAGAAAATTAAATACTTTAAAATTGTAAATACTTTAACTGTTTACATTTTTTATGTATGTAAAATATCTTACAGTCATAATAAGTTTAACCGTTGAATTTTGTTTTACTAAGAAAAATCTTTTTATAATTCTGGGAACACTGCCATCTATGTTTGACTCGGTGTACTACATAAAAAAAAGGCGAAATCGTTTAAAGTAACGAATTCAAAAAAAATAATGATACAGACACAATAAATATTTACAATTTTCTACAATTGTAAAACATAAATATTTAAATTGTACTTAATTAGTTTAAAATTATTCTAGGATTTTAAGGTGGAACGGAACGCAACGAACTGTTGTGACAGCTAATGTCAACGAATGTCAAACCGGCGTGTTTTGTATTTATGCCGTGTTGTTTTGAATTGAACTTTAAAAATTTTCAGAAACAGTGCAATGTCTGGGGATTCTCCTACTTCTGATTCCGAAATTAGTGCTTGCAGTTCAAAATTTGATCCAGTCAAAACTCTTTATTCGAGTAGAACATTAATTCCTGTTGAAAGTGCACCTTTATACAACAGTGTCGACCAATTCGAAGCTTCTCTTCAGAGTCAAAATACCATTGTACCCGTTGGACACAGTGAGTTAGTCCGCAAACAGAAGGAGGAAAAGGAAAAAAGACAAAACGAAGAAGCTCGACAGTTAGCAGAATTGAATAGGCAACGATTTGCAAAATACGAAGGTGAGGTTAGTTTTGTACATTGTTTACGTGATTACTGAAATATTTTTAATAAGAATTTATTGTGTTTGACATAATTTCAGATATCTTTGTTGTTTTTTATGTAATATTGTGTGTTGATAATACTTATCAGTTCCCCTTGAAGTTGTACCTTGATTTGCAGCCAAAACAACAGTTAGGCTATTGATATCTTTGATTTGATATAAACATTAGATAGTAATGGCCGCCGGCCTTGAATGCTTGAGATTGTGCTAGTATATATTATGTCTGTGATGTAATTTTTGTACTAACTGGAAATATAGGGATTTGCTCAATTTTTTTTCTTAGAACTTGTTATTATTTGTGTCTGATTTGTTGCAATTTAAGAAAATTTTAATTTTTGACTTACAGGTAATAAGAGTATATGTGGTTTTTATACATAATATCTAGTCTATAAGCTTTTGTTGTCATATTCATCATTAGTGAGGGGCTCGGAGCCTAACCTAAGTTAGGAGCGAAGCCATAGTCAACACTGGCTTACTGCGGGTTCACTTTAATTTTTTTGAATCATGTTTGTATATTCATCATTGTATAACCCAATTTTGTGTGTATGTAAGTTTGTATGTATTTTTAAACAATTAATATAATTGATGAACTTGTGATATTAATTTAAACACTGGACTAGAGTTCCCGCTAGAATCCCATGCAATATCCAATATGTCTAATGACATTGACAGTTAGAGATGTGACGTTTATGCATGTAATCTAGTGATGTGCGAATTCTACAGCGCGGTCCTAATTGTCTTCTTAACTGTATGTGCATTTATTAACAACCATGCTGATTTTGGCAAATTAGATGTCGTTCAATTAGGCTTTTTCCCGGAGTGTTATTGGGTATATTACATGAGCACAAAAAACCTACAGTGGATACAAAGATATTCAACCACTTGTAAGTGTTACGTTTAAATTAAGAATACTTTATTATCTGCTAGCTTTCGCCGGCGACTCCGTTCGCGTGGAATTAAAAAAAATAAGTAGCCTAAGTTTTCTTCCAGACTATCCTCTACATCTATGCCAAATTTCATCGAAATCCGTTCAGCTGTTTAGGCTATAACAAACATCCATCTAAAATTTCGCATTTATGATAAGTATTAGTAAGATTAGTAAGATGTTTTAAATACCAATCACCTGAGATATATTATTTTTCTACTCGCTATTTAAGTAGGGTTATCTGTGTACAACACCCCAGGGGTGGCGGGTGGTTGCGGGTCACCGGTCGCGTTCAACGCACGCCGCTGTGTCACAGTGGGCCGACGACCTCACCGGTGTTGCTAGGTCGGTACTCGCTATGCTAAGCTATTGCCCGCATATGACCACGTATGTGATTGGAAACTACAGACTAGTTATTGTTTGTAATAATATCATTTAGTTTATGTTAAAATTTACGTTATATTGATAAGAATCTATTTGTAACATCGTGAATCTCGCTTTTGTACTCAGCAGCGATTTTATTTTAAAAGTGGTTAATGAAAATCGGAAGAATCTTCAAGCATGTAAAGAGTTAAAAGGCTTGAATGGTGAAAATGGAACTAAATTAATTTAAATTTACACAGAGCCTTATTGGTATTGTATGATAAATGAGAAGTAATGCGGATTCTTGAAGAATCTAACGCATCAAAATATCTTATAATGGTTAGATATCGTAGTATCCAGAGTATCGTATAGCAGCGTTTCCATAGTGATGTTGTGTCCCGAAACTGACAGGTTATCGGCAGTGGCATCGCTTCATTAGCATACCGGCCGTGACCCGCTGACCCGAACGTAACGTAATACCAATTTCTTTCAAGTATTGTATGTGTAACATTGTGGACAGTCGAGTAGAAAATTGTTCTACCCTATTAATTTTTGAACATTCGCGTACAAAAGTGTAATCCACATTTCAAAAGATCTGCTATAAAAGTATAGCTATAAGAGGCGCCAAATATTCTTACAGGAAAAAAGAAAGTCAATTATATTTGTGTTTTGTAATAGTAAGCATATACGATGTTCATAAAAGAGAACTATTTGTTTGAATTATGACAGCGCGCATGCAATCGCGTGCGTTTCAACGATTGTTTTCCGGGCAATTTGACGAAAATGGCGCGGGAAAGTTGCCGCCTCGCGTTTCGGAAAGCTGCAAACTCCCTGCGCGTGAATAGGGTTATTCTATACCAGGTGTTGCGGCAAAATCCCAGGGCATATCTCGTTAATATTTGTCTAACCTTGTCTTTGCCTTTTGGGTAATTTAGAACTAATTAGCAATCGCGTTAGAATGCGAGAAACTTGGGTTCGAGTTTGCCGCATTGCTTTGGTTGCGTAGGTTGCAATTTTGCAATTTTCTTACTCTAAGAAACACGTAATTATTTGTAATAGAATTGTAAGTAAAAGAAACAATATGCATTTGCAAACTATGATACAGGTTTATATCTGTGATCCTGTTCTTTGATAATGATTACACTGTATCATCGCTGGTTTATCATTACTCAAACGCATAATGGAATGAGTAGAGCGCTGTGCGAGGTCCATCGCGGCTTTATCACGTCATCTAGATATGAAATTGCGATGGTAAATGGAGCGCACTTCGCTAGGCGGCTTTCTCGTGCGGATTTGTTGCATAACCGCTTTCCACGCGGCCGCAGCTCCCTCCCCTCACACCCGCTCCGGACCTGGACCCTCGGTCGTTGACACACGCGTCCAGATATTCGCGGATTCATCACGAAAAAAAAACGAAACTCGTCCCGGTGCCCGGTTTTTACGAAGCGAATTTTGAAGACACGTCTTTCGAGAGCCGCTGGAATTACAATTAATATTTATAATATGTTTTTGAGGACTGTCCATACACGATCATCGTATTTCTTTCGGTGTGAAAGACATTGGAACATAATTAATAATGTTAATAGTAGTTTACTGCGAGACACAAAAAGTTGTACTGCAAAGATTTATGGAATATGATTGTTTTCTTGTTTACGAGCAGAATTAACGAAGTAGATAACAATAGTGGCGTGGTGATATCGTGGC